>NW_020838001.1:12518807-12648447 GCF_003676395.1 Aethalodelphis obliquidens | reverse complement strand
AGGGGAGAGCTGGAGGGGGTGGGGCGGGTCCCGGTAATTGTGGAATCTGGGTGATGGGTACGTGGCGGTTCATCATATTCTGGTTGAAATATCCATAATAATTGATTGTACTCAGTTTATTATGTGATTGCTGTTTACTTGGGGAAGAACTGCACGACACTGCAAAACGCACAACAGGGATCTCCGTTCTGTCATTTCGGCTCCTCCCCACGTGAACTCGTGGGAACAGGGCATTTCCCCCGGGTCTGAGCCGTGACTGTACACGTTCCCGCTCCTTCTGCAGACAGGACTCTGGAACCTTCGACCAAGCCCCGCCCGCCGGGGAGGGATTTTATTTACCCTCCATCTGAAGCTAGCAGCTTGCTCATCACAGAAGTCCACTGGCTGACCGCGATTTTATGCAGAGCTGAGCACGACAGCCGGGGCCTGTCACCCAGCTCTCAAGTGAAGATCCAGGGGTATTTGCAAGCAGAAATAATGGGCCGCTGCAGCTTTTTAAAGAGACATGATTTATCTCCGGGATGGCATCCAGGCCGGCGCTGCTGGAGGACAATCCCAGGCTCTGGCCGGGGGGACGTTGTTCATGCCTCGGCGGCCTGTCTGCAGAGGGGGAACAGCGAGGCTCCGCCTGCCGGGGTGACCGGGAGTTGGGGTGACCTGCGCCGGGCAGAGAAACGCACCCCACGGAGGGCGGAGATCTGGAAAATTTCTGTTGAATTTGAACCACATGATGGTGAACTGGGTGACTCAGAGTCCAGGTGGAACGTCTGCAGGCAGAATCACGTGGTTTGGGCGCCTTCATTTCTCTAGAGCAGGAATGTGTGCTTGCGAAGATGCAAGTGATGTACCTTTGATTGAAAACAGCTGCACGCAAGTGCAAGCCTTTTTCGCCAGTTAACTGGACTGTGCCGACGCCAGGTGTCCACCCAGGGCTCTTCTTTCTCACTAACAGGACCCTGATGGCCCCGCGCTCCAGCCATGGCCAGCCCCCCGGCCGCTGTGCCCGTGTGACCCTGTTCTCGCCCCGAGGTGGAGGCAGGCGGCCGCTGGGGATCCTGGGAAAGCGCGGCTGCCCCGATTCAGCCTCTTCCTCCTCTCGCCGCTCCTGCTTCCCTCCTGGCGGGGGGCAGACACGACGCCGAGGAGCAGCGGCATCCGCAGCCACAGGGACCCTGCAGGAAAGGCGCAAGCCGAGGACGGAGGCAGAACGGCGGAAGGAGACGCGCTTGGCGTATCGTGCAGCCCTGCACCAGGCCTGGACCGCCGCCCCCTGGCCTCACTGACCCGGAAACAGGCCAGTCACCCTGGGTTAAGCCACTGGAACTGGTGGAGTCGAGCCGAGCGCAGTCCCGGCTGGAAGCGGTCACAGCTGGCCCTTGAGAACGGCGGCCCTGAGGTCCGCTCACCTGTGAACTGGGTTCACAGCAGTGGGGGTCCCCAAACTCATTTGTCCTAGGATGGAGACAGAATGCAGCATCACGGGACACCCAGCGACCCCCTTCACGGGCCAGGTCAGCCGAAGCTTTCAAAAATAAACCCAGAATTAGGGAAACTTCTTCTGCGCCCGCCATCTGAATCCTTCCAGACTCTCTGGAAGTGTGATACCTGCACGTTCCCTTCGTGGAGAGAACGTCCCCCGTGCATCCTCCAGCGTCCACTTCCCCTTCTTGAATGAACAGAACCTGATCATCATTTGAGAATTCGCCTTCCCACCTCAGCCTGCATGTTTGGGGTGGGCTGATGCAGGACCCCAGGCCTGGCCAGGGGGGGACTCAGTGATGGGACCTAAGCTGGCCACTCAGTGACTTGGGGCTCTCGTGGCACCTGCTCTTGTCCCTGGACTTGAACCTGAGCGAGTGCAGGGCAGGAGCTGTGTTGGAGCCGCACGGGGCGCCTGCAGCCCCTGGGCCCCAGCGGAGCCTGGCGGGAGCCGGCGCCGTGGTGGGGGTCGGGGCCACTCAGCCGAGTCCAGGGGGCGGCGTGTGACACGCAGACCCGGCTCTGCCTGAAGACCTAGCACCGTGCACCAGCCTGTTGATGCCCTCGGCCTGAGCCACCCGAGTCAGGTCTCTGTCCCTTGTCACCAAGAGAATCCTGCAGGAAAAGATTCCATTAGGGGCAGGGACTTACCTGGCCGCTTGGGAAACCTCCAATCGGCCCAGAAACCAGGAGGACATTTACACCTGCTCAGTCTTTTCCTCTGCGAGGCTTGCCCTCTGCCACGTGGAGTCATCTTCTTTGGCTGAATTCAGGGAGCTGTCAGGGAACTGTAACTGGGGTTGGCTCTGCCCACTTCTTGCCAGGAGAACACACTTGGGTCTGTTTTAGAACCTGAATAATATCATCGTGCCCTCTGTGTGCAGAAATGGACTGTTCTTACTTGAAGAGGGAATTGTGGGCACCTTGACTTTTGAGGTTTGTAAGCGAGCAAGCCTACCTCGGACCCCTGTGCCGGGAGGTCAGAGGCTGTGGTCGCAGCTGCTCCGTGGCGCCCTTCCCTGCATCCCAGCATCCAGGGCTCTGCCCCATCCCTTTCCCGGGTCTCTCAGCTCCCCCTGCACCACCACCAAAGGCTCTATTTCTGGGGATTAAAAAGGCGGGGATGACGGGGCAGCTCTGTCTGCAGAGCTCCGAGGAGCAGTGGTCTTGGTTGTCTCTTTGTTAAATGGAAGCCGCTGCCTCCTTGAAGGGGCAAAATGAGCTGAGAGCCCAGACATGGTCCCCTGCAGAGGCGCCAACAGGAGAGATGCAAACGCCTCTGGGACTTGCCTCAAGGATCGACCCTCACAAACTGCGAGTGTCAGGTCCCGGCCGAGGCTGGGTGGGCTTACTCATAACAGCCCCTCTGTTTCTGTCCACGGAATAACCTCCGCTGACGGCCCGTGGCCGCTTCTGCAGTCGCTGCTGCTCTGCTTTCTGGGGGCCCCTGTCCACTTCAGGCCTTGGGGCGGGGTCCACGTTCTAATTCTAGAACTCGGTGCTTCAGGGCACCAGGCCTCTCCCAGCCTGGGAGCAAGGGGTCCCTAGAGCATCACACTCCTCCCCTTTGAGCGGCCTCACCTTATTCCAGGCCCTATAATTTATGGTCGCCCAAAGATGACATGTTTCCCTGAACTAAGGCCTGGCCCTCCCCCCGCAGACCCCGCGACTGTTATATTACCTGCTCTCTTTGCTTGTGGCATTTGTTATTTTCTGCAATTGTCTTGGGTATTGATGTATTTACCTCCTTCTCTATTGTCCGCCTCCCAGACTATAACACTAGCTCCCTGGGGTCGGGCTGCCTCTGCCTCCTTCTCTCTTATTTCCCTGGAGCCCACGGCAGCGGTCGGTACCCAGAAGGAGCTCAGTGAATGTGGGATTACTCAGACGACTGACAGAAGGAGTGAACACATGAGTGAGTGAGAGCGGACCTTTGGTCAAAGCTCTGGTGTTTATTTCTCATTTCCTTCTTGCCTGGCGACTCCTTCCAACCTGATAACTTGCTGGACTCAAAACCTACTCTGTCTGGCCAGTGCTGTCCATGAGAACTTTCTGTGATGATGAAAATGCTGCATACCTGTGCTGTCCAATATGGTGACCATTAATCACATGTGACTAAGGGCACTTGAAATGTGGCCCGTGTGACTTAGGAGCTGAATTTTTTAATTTATTTCGTTTTATTCATATGAACTTAAATAGCTACAAGTGGCCAGTGGCTACCGTGGAGGATGGCACAGGGCTCCATCCTCGGGGTCATTCCTGGCCGTGTTCTCTAGATCTTGTCCTTCTGTCTGCCTGCCTGGCCCCTCCAGACTCCCAGCTCTCATCCCCCGTCCTCAGCCTGGGGGTTGCCAGCCTCCTGCCAGGCGGGCCCCTCATTCGCCTTTGGTTCAGGGCCGGTTCAGGTGCCCAGGCCCCAAGCTGATGAGAGCTTCCGAGGCCTTCTCAGTCTGGACTCAGGTCAGAGGTTTCCCGAGAATACAGGACACGTAGGAACCGCCTTCTGCCAGTCTGGGCTTCCCCACAAAAGACCCCAAAGCTCTAGAAATCTCTGAGACTAAAAGGGAGGCTGAGGTGTGTCAGCCAAGACTCTGGATCTCAAGGGACAGAACGCCGTGCACACTGACATGAGCTGAAATAAAATCCACTCACTGCAGGCACGGCGCGGTCCAGCGCTACCTGGCTGCAGGCGCGGCCGGATCTGGGGCGAAATGAGGTCATCGGGAAGTGGCTCTCCCATCCTTCAGGCCCCTTCCTCCTGGGTCGGCTCCATTCTTGGTCACATGTTTCTCGTGAGGGGCAAAGGTGCCCCAGCGCAACGGAGTCCCATCCCACTGGTCCAGCAAGGACAGTAAAAAGAAAGGCCTCTTTCCCAGTATTCCAGCGAAAGCCCTGGGACTGACGCGGATCAGACAAGCTGGGCTCACAGACCCGCCTCCTGATGGAAACAGCGCTCCTCCTCCTGTTCTCCACCTCCTGCCCCCTGCCCTCGCTCCGTAGGACTGGCGCCGTCGTCCTGACCACAGATGACACAAGGAGGGTGCAGCCATGAGGACGTTTCCACCAAAGGCGCTTCTGCTCACAGCTCACGGGGGGTTCTTGCCACCTGTTGGGAGAAAGATGGTCGGATCCTAACAGCTCTCAGGACGCAGCGTGTTTATGTCCAAGCCAGTCTGAGGCCCCGGTCACTTCACAGCCCAGGTGAGAGTGAGAAGCAGAGGTGTTCATGTGTCTGGGGCCTCCGAGGGCCAAGTTCTGTGCTCCAGGCTTTACTTACAGCAGATGGACTTTGAAGGTCAGAGTGGTCAAACGTGGGCGCCTTTACATGGTGCCCCTGACATGACCTCCCTCACTTCTCTAAACCCGTCCTGTGTCCTCCCACTCCTTCCACAGGCATTTATTGAGCTGCTGCTGGGCTGCAGTGGCCCTGGAGATGGGGAAGTGAGCGACAGCACGGCCTCAACCTCTCCAGGCTCGCAGTGGAGGGAGGGAGGTGAGTGGGGACCCCACGCCCAGATGATCCCGGCCCCATCGATGCACTTTCTGGTTTTCCCTTCGTGGAGCCTGTGTTCAGAGCACAGAGACACCCTGTGTTGTGTGCATTTTATAAACCTGGGGGACTTAACAGTAACATGTAGCCGACAGTGGTGGGGGCGGGGCACGGAGGGAGGATTTGAGGAAAGACCAAGAACAGCGTGGAGATGCCAGTTTCTCCACCGAGAGCTGTGGGCAGATGGTGTCTGACGGGATAAACGGGGCCGCAGGGAAACACTGTCCTGTCCTGCACAAGCATTTATCGAGTGACTGCTGTGTGCATTGCACTGAGTCCTGTGTGGTGAGCAAAATGGGTGGGAGTGGATCTTTCTTTGGGGGCTTTGCCATCTTGGAGGCCACCTCATGGTGAATGG
Source organism: Aethalodelphis obliquidens (assembly GCF_003676395.1). NCBI lineage: Eukaryota > Metazoa > Chordata > Mammalia > Artiodactyla > Delphinidae > Aethalodelphis > Aethalodelphis obliquidens. The sequence continues at coordinate 12,643,060 of NW_020838001.1, read as the reverse complement.
ACCCCAGACACCCAGGCTACAGGGACTTTCAAGTCCTCCCCCCTGGCCACTCCCTACAGCAGGGAGGGACCAAGGTGTGGGAGGGCGTTTTAGGCACAGTCATGATCTCTACTCCCCTTCTCGGCCACCCAGATGAGCCTGGAATCCTTGTCAAACAGGGGGCTTGCTATGGGGGCAGCCTCTGCAGGACCCCCGGGCCCCCCTCCAGTGGGACTGCCCGCCCCCAGCCCCAGCCCTAGAGAAATCCTGGCGCTGCACTGCCTGCAGCTTCCAGCCATCATCTGGGCTCCGAGAACTGTGACCCCTGGGCTGGCGCCGACCCCCGAGCCCATCGGCCCTGAAAATGACAGGCAACCCTCCATCCCGTATGCAGAACTCGAGGGCAGCCACCCGCTGCTTCGGGGGCCCCGTGCCCCGGGTGGTCATTAGCCGATGGGCCCCGGTCGGTTGGCCAGGAGAGCGGGGCGCAGACAGGAGCCGAGCCCGCTGCCTTCGCGGAGCCCACCCTCCTCTGCGTGGAGCCGCGTCCGCCCTCGGGGTCACCCCTCCCCCCACCGTGCAGCCCGGCCTCCCACGCGCGGCCGCTGGGTGGTTTGCAGCAGGTCTGCCTGTCGTGTCCCCCACGAATCATGTCCTCATCGAAGTGGGCAGCGAACCTTACAAACCTGCCCCGGGGAGGCCTGAGAGCCGCCCTTGGGGGAGTGGGCACTGCGCTCAGGCCAGGGGGGAGCTGCCTGGACCCTCAGGAGTCTCTCCACCCCAGACCCCTGGAGGGTGAGGTGCGGGCTCCTGCAGATTGGAACGAAGGTCCCTTTTGGGTTCCTGTCCCAGATTGGGGGCCACGAGCATGGCCAGGGAAGGGGCAGGGAGGGAACACCCAGGCTTCTTCTAGGGCTCTCGGGCCACAGGCTGCACACAGGCTGGACAGTCCCCTGGAGCAGGGACCGTGGTGGTTCAGAGGACAAATGGCGGGGAGGGGGGCAGGAGGCAGGGCTTTAACCCTGGGGCGGGGCCGGCAGAGGAGGATGCCAGGGAGGAGGGAGGAAGAGGCTCAGTCCAGACGGTGAACCAGGTACAGAGACCAGATTTAAAGCCCTGAACAGAATCCTGCCCAACCCTCCATGTCACCCCCTTCCACCTTGGTACCTGAAAGCTGGCAGCTCCCAGGGTTGGGGGCCAGGCTCTGCCCATCTTGTTGTCACATCTTCCTGGGCTGGTGCTCTCAGGCCCACCTTCCAGCCAGTGGGGAGGGGGAGAGAAAGGTAGGGAAGATTCACTGTGAGGGGCACAGCCTGGAAGTCAGACCTGGTGTTTCTCTTTCATCCCACTGGCCAGAACTTGGACCCACATCACCCCAAGCTGAGGGACTGTTCTGGGCAGCCCTGTGTCCAGGTAAGCATCTGAGGTTTTGTCCCTATAAAAGAAGGGAGCAGGGACATCGAGAAGCAGAAGCCATCCTGCTCAGAAGCCTTTGGCAAGATAGATGATCTCGCCACAGGACCACCTAAGCCTGGCCCAGCTTAAGGGAAATTAAAACAAATATCCTGTAGAGGGTCAAGCTCCTTCCTTGTCTGCTTCCAGCTGGGGCCACACTTACGCAGAAGCCAGGTCTCCACCACTGGCTGCTGTGTGACCACAGGAAGGTAACCTAGCCTCTCTGTGCCTCAGTTTCCTTATCTGTAGAATGGAGATGATAACAACCACAGGTGGTTATGGCTATGAGCATTAAGTGAATTAATTTATGTGAAACATTCAGAACAGAACCTGGCCCAGAGTCAGTAAGCACTCTTCCACATAGCTAGGGAGAGAGTACTCAGAACTGAACAACGGTCAGGGCACACAGCACTCCCAGGGGCGGCTGCCCTGGGCTTTCCTAAGCCCTGACCTCATCCGGTATGAGCAATAACTGTGATGCAGTCCATTCCATTTCTGTAGCTCTCTGAGTGGCAAAGCACTTTGATGTAGGTCTCTGAGCCTCGCAACTGTTGTGAGAGGTGAGTACGCTGGCACCAGCCCCATCTCACAGAGGAGGAAACCTTGACCCAGAGAGGAGGCGTCCCTGTCCCACAGTCAAGCGGTCAGTAAACCGCCAGGCCGGGGTGTGAGCCCAGGACTTCGGAGGCCAGACTCACCCACTGAGTCGTCCCCAGTCACTTGCTGGGCAGAGCCCCGCGCCAGGGGCAGCTGGAGGTGCTGGGCACACGGGGCTTAGGACAGGCAGGTCCCTGCCTCCTTGGAGCTCACACTCAAGTGGGGAGGGGGCTGCTGTGGGCAGGGTGGTCGGGAGGGGCTCGCCCAGCGACAGCGTCCCAGCAGGACGAACGGCCGGGACAAAGGCCCTGGGTGGGGATGAACCTGCTATGTAAGTGGCACAGAAGGAAGGGCAGTGAGTCCAGGAGAAGGACTGGGGGAGGGTGGACAGGTCCCCCCTGCGCTTCGACCTCAGGGCCTGCGCTTCTGGAAGCATCTCTGTGTCTTCAAGCATATTTTCCAGGCAGAGAACACTCCCACGTGGGGCAGGGAGGGCACCCTGTGTGGACGGGGAGGGAGTGGGGGACGTAGAGGACATGCCTCTGATGACCCTGGGGGAAGCCCAGGCCGCCTAAGCCGCCCGCCTCAGCCCAGGCTGGGTCCTTCCTCATCAGGCCTCCGCCGTCTGGTTGGGGCACCTCAGAATGAGGAGCAGGAAGTGTGACTGTCACTGCGAACACCTGCCTCCAAATCTCCTGACTCAGGAGGCGGCCTGTGACCGGCTTCCCTGTGCCGCTGGCGGTGACACTGACACGGGGCTTCCCTCCCTTTTAAACCCCTTCTGGGTCCGCCCATGCGAAATCAGGCTGTTTGCGCCTCCTGTTCTCTGTTTGGTTTTTATACCTTCCAAACAAGATGTAAAGGCAGAGCACATGCATAAGGCATAATTATGACACATGGATTTGTTTAACTTTATCCCTGCAATTTCTCAAATATCCACGCAGTTAAAGAGCACCTTTGCATGAGACGCTCTCGGGAACAGTGGTGATAGGACCAGGGCTCACAGGAGTGGAAGACACTGTAAAGACACCGAGTTACTCATTCAGTCCTGTGTGCATCCGCGAGTCCCACTGGCGGGCACGCCCATACAGCACCACACAGACTCACTGGGCCCCTTGTGTGTTTAGACAACATGTCACTTTGCATCACAAAAACACCCAGTGATGTCAGAGGCACCATGAATCACAGCAACGGCTCCGGGCCTGGTATCCAAGAGACCTCGGCTTGCTGCTAAGTCACCGTCCCCGCTGTGAGAACCGGTGGCCGTATTGAGGCCTCCCGTTGAAGGGAACTAAATTACATCTAGAATGACCCACATTGTGCCGCAGCCAGTGACCCAGTTAACCTCTGGTTCATTTTCTGCTTCTCGGTGTCCTGGGAACGGGTGGTGTTTACTCTGATTGGGACAAACCCTCATTACTGTGCATTAGTTTGCCAGTGCGTTGGCTGTGCTGGGCCCAGTGCTTTAATAGAAACGGCGGATGGGCCAGGGCCCTGCCGAAGCTGCAGAATAAGAATGAGGTCCTTTCCTTTACCCTCCCTCCTCCGCCCTGATTTGCATGGCTAAGCTTTCTGCTTTTTCTTTTAATGTGTTTGTTTGTTGATTATTGATGTGTCTCGTACAGAGGAACAAATTATTTGCCCACCGGGCAGTGGCCTAACTTTGGCGGGAGGCTCAGCCATGACTGCAGCAAACTGGAGCCCGACAGCCCTGCTTGTCCTGGTCGAGGCAATTCCAGGAGGAGGATTTCCAGGGATGTAAGGATCAGAATTACATTGGTCTCCAGCTGACTCATGAAGGGGGATCTTGGCAAAGGAAGCCTTGATGGATAGGAAGGAAAGAAAAGATCCTCTTCTGTGGTTAAAAAAAATCTAGCTAAATTTAACAAAAAAGCTCAAAATTGTCTCTAAATGAGGCTGCAGCTTCCCTGGGGAAAGAGAAGACTTGCTGATTTTTCAAAATGTGGGTCTCAAGTCTCTCAGCCCCCATGTCACCTTTTTTAAACAAATATTTTATAATTTCCACATTGGTATTTTGAAACAAAATTCATAGATAATATAACCCTACCTACATGTTTTTTAAAAATTCAACTTAATGCCCTAACTGTAATATAAAAAGAACTATAAGAAAAGTAATTTATGTCCAGTAATTTGCAATAAAGCAATGCATATTTCAACATGCCCTGGCAGGACCACACTAGAAGAACTGAGGAAGCGGTAGATGCAGACTGGGGTCTAGCGTGCAGCGCTAGCATCTGAAATGTCGGATTGAGGGATGTGGTGGTTCAAAGGGATGAACCACCACCGGCAAACTTTCTCAACAAAACGAGTACAAGCGTCCCTTGATTTACAGCATGGTTGCTGCCCCAGGAAACTCGGGGAATAGTAAAACAATGCAAAAAGCATTATTGCTGCTTCCACGTAGAACGGATTCTCCTCTGGGGACTCAGAGCATTGTAAATAGGGTTTTTTTTCCACACAAACATGCAGTGGAACCTTTGAAACTAGTGCAAGATGCAAGACAGTTCTTCAGGGTGTGGGCCTGGCCCGTGTACTGTGGTCACCTGGTGTCCCCAGCCTCCACCCACTGAACACCAGTAGCACACAGCCCATCGTTGTGCCACCGACGTCACCTCTTAGGGGACAACACCCCCGTTTGGTAAGCACGGCCCCACAAGTCAGCACACACGTGTCAGAGGCTGAAGCCTACTGTTGTGGCACCTGAAGTTCCCCTTGCGTGTGGCCTGTCCCTGGCTGGCTGCCCACGCCGCCCAGAAGGAGACAGGCAGCCCAAGGACACCTCAACTACCTCAGGCCTCCCCCGCCCCTGCCACCAACCCCACCCCAGGCAAAAAAAGGGCAGAGTCCTCAAACCCTGTCCCTGCAGAGGGGGCTGGCCTCCTGGTGTTTGAGGGTTCCGATACAGACATTCCTCAGTATCTTCAGGGCATTTGTTCCAGGACCCTCCGCAGAATCCCAGGATGCTCAAGTTTCTGCAGACCGTCCTCCACATCCACGGGTTCTAGCCAAGGTTGGTTGAACTCACAGGTTCGAAGGGGCCGACAGCACCTCCGTTCCCAGCTCCCCAGGGGCCTGAAAACCTCCTCCCCCCGTAACACTGACTTGGGAAACCCCTCAACACCAATTGTGCCTGTCATGTGGGTCCTGAGGGTCTCTACCAAGAGGCCTCTAATTATTTATCAGTTTCTTAGTTTACCCATTATCTTTATTACTGAAACTCTATCACGATAACTGCATAAGTCAAGATATGGTTGGTCAACCCAGCCACACGCTAACCAACAGGGCGCATCTCCGTGATCGTGGTCCATTTTCACATACAGGCGGGCTCTGATTGTCCACAGTCTTCTCCCAATATTCCGCCACGCCTCCCTCCTTTCCAAGTCTGCTCCAGTGTTCACCCCCTACTCCCTGTCTCCTTCCCCCTCCCTGCCCCGCTCCCAGTGAAAAGCTGAATAAAACGTGCATCCTTCCGCAACTTCCTACACACTCCCAGACTCACGTCCAAACTTAGACACACTGTTAGGGATTTCCTGACCTCTCTTCGTAAGGATCTGGGCGGGGTTCCCCCCCAAATACGATTTTACTGCGTAAATTCGTCGGCACTGTGCTCAGTCCTCAATATATTACGGATCTTTTCTGGGTCAGCAGATCAAGGTCCAGCTCATCATCCTGAACCAGCTGTCCACCAGCTCACAGTGTGCGTCTGCTGCAGAGTCTGGGGTCAACTGTAATCAACTATGATGAGCACTGTGATGAATATCTCGGAATACATGTCCTTGTACCGCGGAACGTTTGTTTCTATGGGATATATTCCTAAAAATAGGATCCGCTGGGTGGAAACATATGCATGTGTTGAAATCAGAGGTGATGGAGTGATGAATTCTGCCAGGGGCAGGACAAGACAGGATTCGTGGTGGAGGAGGCATCTGAGGCAGTTTTTGAAGTATAAGGAAAGTGGGTGGGCTGGGGAGGGTAGTCCCTAAGACAGGTGACAGAACCCCACTGTGCAGTAAGAGAAAGAAACCCACAAAGAAAAAGTCTTCCAAATCAATTCCATGGAGGAAACAGCACATTGTTTGGAAATCAGAAGAGCCAGATTCTGGCTCATTGTCTTCAGTTCACTCTCTGGGTGACCTTGGGTGAGTCCTTTCCCTCTCTGGGCTCCAGTTCCCTTATCAAATTAAGTAGTTGGACTAGATGACCCTTTAAACGCCTTCCTTTTGTGAAGTTTCTATGATTAAATGAGAACCATGTATATGATAGTTTTCTGGAGTCTAAAGTACTAGTGGTCATAACGGATTCCTGCTCCGATGATGACCTATGTCCATTTGGTGAAATCTGATACAGCCCTCTCTTATGCCCCCAACACCTTCCCTCCCTCCCTCCCATCATTTCTTCCTTTTTTCCTTCCCTCTACAAACACTTGTGGGATGCCTCCTGTATGTGAAGCAATGTCCCAGAAGCTGGTGTGAAAAAATAGACATGATCCTGCCATCATGGGCATCCCGAGACCATCCACCTGAGAGCTTTCTCTTGGCCTGTGGCCAGGGGTGCAGACAGTTGGTGGTTCTGAGGACCCTCAGCCAGTGGCGCATGGGAGTCGGGGCGTAAGTGATCAGAAGTCGGCTCCAGCTGCCCTAGGAGGAATGCCCCGGCTCCTTCCCCTTCCCTAGTGCGCTTCCTGGGACCACCCCTCACATGGACAACTTGCACTCAAATCCCCGTCTAGAGGTCTGCTTCTGGGAAACCCAACTGAAGCCACATAGAAATCAAATAGGAACCCGGGATAATAAGATAGAGAGTCAGCTGGGCGAGTGAGGAGCTCTGTCAGAGAGGGCTGTCCCCAAGGCGGATGGAAGCTGCAGGGTGAAGGTCTGGGGGAGGGGCGTTCCAGGCTGAGTGTCAGCAAGTGCAAAGGCCCTGAGGCAGGAACAAGATCAGCATATTGGCCAATACTCCTGCGGAATGAACCTAAACAGGATACGTGATGATGATGATGATGATAATAATAGCAGCCAATGCACACAAGGCACTGACTGTAGGCCTGGCACTGTTCTAAGCACTTTTGCTGTATCCTCCTAACAGCCTCATAGGGATGTGCCCTTATTGCCCCATTTTCTGGAGGAGGAAACCAAGGCACAGGGAGGTGGAGCCCCATGCCCCCATCCAAGGTCATCCAGCTGGTTACTGGTGGGGCCAGGATGTTGCTCGCCTCTGCTCATGATGGGAAAGGTCTGAGGGGAGGGGGTTCACTTTGCACTCCCCCAGGGCCCTGCTCAGAGACTTGGCAACCAGTGAACAGCAGTACTAACAGCGACATTTGTCCAGCACTGACCCTGTGCCAGGCCCCTTCTATGCACTTCACACGGACTAATTCATCTGATCCTCACATCAACCCCCATAAGGCAGGGGTGATGGTCACCGTGTGACGGAGGAGGAAACTGAGGCTGTGGGCTGGGAAGAACTGAGCCCGGATTTCAGTCCAGGCCGATCTGACTCCAGAGACCCTGCTCATAACTGTCGTACATACACACACGAGCGTGTGCGCATACGTGTTAGCGTACACACACACGTGCATGTATGTGAGGCATGCACACACACGTGTGTGCACACGGAAGACAAGGGAACTAAATCGCAAGGGCTGAAGGGTTCTGCTGCTGATCGCACAGCAACTAAGAACCGGAGTTTAATCCCAGTCGGGTTACTGTGGAGCCTCCCCATCCGGAGCAGAATAAAGCAGATAATCAAGGGTTGAAACGATGGACTTCAGGACTCTGTGCTACCCTCGTCCCTACTCGTATGTGATTATAAACCGAAGAGCTGAAATCCCGTCAGCCCCCATCCGCGCAAAGCAAGCTCACAGATCCTACTGGGGATGCTCTGAACGGGCTGGAGGTCAGGGCTCTTCTCAAAGTGTTACTTGCTTGCTTGGTGTCCTCACCTGTGAAATGGGGCCAACGAGCATCCTCCCCGCAAGGGCTGTTGTGAGCATTAAATGAGGTGACACCCGTGAGTGGCTAGAGCCAGGCCTGGCACACAGTAGGTGCTCAATACCTGCTGGCTGATATAATTATTGCCCCAAGGATAAGCGGGCCCCTCCCCGACTCCACTGCCTGCCTTCCTGAAGGAGAGTCACGCTGGTATCATTGTTTCACAGAGTCCTGGCTCCAAAAGCCCAGTGAACGGTCACAACCAGAGACTCGCCAGCCTTTGACTCCCTGCACTGGGCTGACATGACCCAACGTCAAGGGATTTTATTCTTTTCTTTCCTTCGCCTGTTCCTTTCCTGTCCGGATCAACAGTAAGATAACAGCTGCACCTGGATCTTGTGTTTTCACAATTTTAACAACGCACAGGAAATTGGGTGGCTTAGGGATGCGGCGTCAGGGGGCGAGCTGTCACCGTGTGGACAGACCAGGTGGAAGACGGAGGGTCAAGGGCAGGAAGGAGAAGGACCTGAGGGGATGGGAATAGAATAACTTGATAGGCTCTAAGGGCCCAAATTAAATTAAATGCAGGGAGTGCTTTCTTCTTGTGAGAAGTTTCCAGTGAGAGGAGGAGTGGGCACCTCCCAGCGGTGAGTTGAAAACGAAGGATTCGGTCCTTTGTTTTCCATTTGGGGACAGAGTGTCTCCCCACCAGGGCTGCGAGCCTGACCCCGGACCTGCCGCCTCCCCGTCTTACTCTGCGCGCCCTGCTGTTCCCCGAGACACAGCCAGGTGATGTCCCCTCCCCAGACTCTGTCACTGATGCTCGCTCCACCCCACCTTCACACGCCGGCCTCCACCTCCACTCTCGGCTCTAACAGCGGCTCAGAGGGACACAGTGTCTTAGGGGCCCTGATGCTGCCCCCGCCCTCTGACGGTCCACCGCCCTGCTGGATTGCCTCATAGCCCTGTCACCATTTTAAATATTCTGAGTGTATCTTCAGTGTGAGCTCCAGGAGAACAAGGATCTCATCTTTCTTATTTACCTCTCTCTCCCAAACACCTAGAATGTGCCAGGGACATAATATACATAAGTGCTCAATACATAAATCCCTGTCAGGTGAATGAGTGGATGAATGCATGAGTGAATGAATGAATGAATGACTTGGTCACTAGCTCCTCAGTAAGCATTTGTGGCTGAATCATTTTGCCCTAGAACTGTTGAGCGTTTTTCCTCTCAGCCTGTGTGAACCCCCATCTCACTGGTCATTTGACCCCGTTGGCACCAACAGAGCCCCCATAGCAAACTGGACGCTGAAGTCAGGTGCCCAGGTGATGGGAAGATTTATGGAAACATGCCCACCTCTCTTTGCCTGGATGTCTTAGCGTTGGGCAGATTCAATCTTAGGTGACGAAATTAAGCTGTCCCTTCTTTCCCTCCATGCAACTATAGCCCTCTTTATACCAGGACTGAAAGGTCATCTCCTCCACAAATCCAAGAAAATGGAAAATTTTCCCAGTATTGTCTCCGGTGCCTAGAAAGGCCCTGGTGGTGTTTTCTACTTTTCTTTACCAAACGAGTCATTGGGCACCAAAGCCCAAGTACATGTGCTCAGCGATCACCTAGTGATGCCTCGAATGAACAAAGATCGTTTACTCTGGTTTCTCTTCTCATGCCTTTGCTCCACGGAGAGTCCCCTGAAGGCAAGGGCTGTGTTTGAGTATCTTTGCGTCTCCCTCTCCTGAGGCAGGAGCTCAGCAGATGTCTCAGATGTGATGTGAAGTGATTTGTAAGGGCCATGAAGAGCTGACAGTCATCATCTAGAAAGTGTGGTCACTCTGGGGGTATCCTAAACAGAGCAATCACTTTTCCTTCAGCAACAGATCTTTTAGTCTTGCCTTTTTTTCCATCATGAATATTTCAAGCCAGTCAAAAAATATAAAGAAGAATAAAACGAATGACTATGATCTCATCAGCCAGCTCCGTGAAATCTTATCATACTGTATTTGCTTCAGATGTTTTTCTTCTAAAATGAAACATACACCTTGATTAAAGCCCCTTGTGCCCCCTCACCCCAGCTCCTTCTCTGTCTGCCCACAAGGCTCCACCTGTACTTCCCCTGCAGAGCTTCATGACTTACCATGTCTGTGTGTCTGCAAATATTAGCACGGTTTGTATGCTTCAAATGGCGTGTGCATGCCAGGTGGCTCTCTGCAGCTTACTTTTTTGTTTAAACCTAACTACCATAAAGCATTCCACTGGATCTACGTGTAATAAGCAAATAAAAATAGACATGCTGCGTAGGGACCGGACATAAGAAGTAGGATGGAGTGAAATCAAGTGGGGTTCAAGGATCGAGGGGGATGTGAGGGGTGTGATTTTCCAGAGTGGTTGGGGGAAACTCAATTTGAAAAGGACACATTTAAGCAGAGATCTGAATGAAGTGAGGGTGTAAATCTGGCTGAAGGTGACCAACTAACACATCACAGTTTCCCAGGGATTTTTCAGCACTGAAAGTCTCAAACAAACCAGGACTCCCTGAGGGAAGAGCATTCTGGAGGAGGGAATGGCGAGTAGAAAAAATCAGAGGTGAGCAAGCTTGGCTTGTTGAAGGAGGAACAGGGCCCAGGGTGGCTGAGTGGGACGAGCATTTCTGGAAATGGAAGCTGATGAAGTCCAAGAGGGGTCCCAGGGGAGCACAGAGAGGTGCACATACAGCATGTACATCACACAGGGCGACTAACAGGTCAGTTATACACCACTGTGCATTCAAACTTCACTCCTGACAGTTTTAAAGTTTAAAAATTATTAAAATAAATTTTAAAAATAATTTTTTTAAATTATCATCCAGGAACATTGATTTTTTTTTCTTTTCTATGTGTATATTTCTAATAATTTTAACACATGTAGAGATTCGTACAACCACCACCTCCATCAGGATCCAAAACGGTTGCATCATCTCTCATAATTCCCTCATGCTGTACCTTTAAGAAATCCCTGACAAGTGTTGATCTGTTTCCCATCACTACCATATTGTCTTTCTGGGAATGTCAAATAAATGGGATCATCACGAAGTACGTAAATTTGGGGGACTGGCTCTGTCCCCAGCACAGAGCCTATAAGACTCATCTAAATTGTAGTGTGTAGCAATATTTCCTCCCTTTGTACAGATGCATCGTACTCCATGGTGGGTTTGTTTATCTGTTTACACATTGGAGAACATTCGGGCTGTTCCCAGCTTTGGGATTTTGCATCTGTGTTATTTTTGAGAATTTCATAGCAATCGTCCTCTGGATATTACAATGCCTTCAGGAAAGTGCTATAGACAGAAGCTCTGCTCTATCTTAGAAAAATGTCCTGCATTGATTAAGATCTTAGGATTTTAGGGAGAATATCTCCTTCCCTCCTCTACTTCCTGGTGGCAAGCCCCTAATTTGTCAGGATGTTCACTTTAAATAGTAGAGAATAAAATATTTTCAAGCCCTATTTCTAGCTCTACTACATACCTTACGTAATAATTTCTGCCCCTACCTTTTAAAAGGACCAGGGCTATACAAAAAATAATACATTTCGTTATGTAACTTTAAAATAAGAACAGGGCTTCCCTGGTGGCGCAGTGGTTGAGAGTCCGTCTGCCGATGCAGGGGACGCGGGTTCGTGCCCCAGTCCGGGAAAATCCCACATGCCGCAGAGCGGCTGGGCCTGTGACCCATGGCTGCTGAGCCTGGGCGTCTGGAGCCTGTGCTCCACAACGGGAGAGGCCACAGCAGTGAGAGGCCCGCATACTGCAAAAAAATAAATAAATAAAATAAAATAAGAACAAAATCCGAAGATCAAAGAAGGGTCCCTTCTGTTCCAAGTAGCTCAATCAGAATATCTAGAAAATAAGAAACTTGCCCTGTCCCCTGCTGTCCGGATGGAAGGAATTGGGGTTACAAAGGAACACACGGAATCTCACCACTAAGTCTTTTCTGCTTATGAGCTTACTCCGTCAAGCCCTGGTGGGTTTGGTTTTGTCTGAGGTTTAACGGGATTGCAGACTTCGGGGGTGGTCTCTTTGGATTTTCTCCTTCTTTTTCCTATTATTGCTTAAAAATACCCCACAAGACCAAAGAGACAACCGTGACAGAGAAGATTGGAATTACACAGGCTGTAATTCCTTTTCACATAAACGTTAAAGTGTGTCGCCCCTCGGGGGGTGTGATTTTCCTGGCACCAGAGGCCAAAAAAGCGCAAGGTTTGTTTCCATAAAGATGCAGACTTGGCTACATCTAAGTAGAATAAGTGTAAGCGGGTATCCATCTGTCTCCCTGCACTGGAATGAGAACTGCATGAGGGCAGGGCTATGCCTGGTTTGCTCATTGTGAATCCCCGGTGCCCTGCATGGCACAGAAGCTCAATGGACAGATTCGGGACACTTGCTCCTGGAACGCGTCACCATACAAAGCCATAAAGGTAACTGCCACGTAGAAAAATTTCCACGTGCCACCTAACTCACTTCTCCAAGCACCAGTGGCAAGCAGGTCACAATTTTGGAAGCATCGTCCCTGCCCCAGATCCCTCCTGCTGTTCGCCTCGGTGGACCTGCCCATGCTAGCAGGGCCTTATTTCCATCTCGGGCCTCGCCCTCCCCACCCGGCTGTTTCTGGGTACAGGACCCCTCACTGCCTGAGGCTAAGCCCACGTGGGACCATATCCAACTCCTGGGGCTCCTGTCTCTTCCGGCCTGACCCATCCCTCCTGCTTCCTCAGTTCTGGGCTCTCATTCTGACAGCCTCCCTCTGAGCTGGAGAAGCTGACATAATTAGCATTCTGCATTCCACCTGGATTTGCATAATCAAGCACATTTAGTGACCTCATCTGTACTATAATTACTGACTTTGCTCTGACATTCCGAACTTCAACTCTGCTATCAATACATGTCTCTTCTCCCTCCTACCTTTGCTGCAGTGGGATTTTTAAGGTGGTTTTTGCAGACCCCTGGCTTTCTCAGACATGACTCTGGCTACAAAAATGCAAAAGGATCAATGCCCCTTTATGTAAGCATTTCTCCCTCTAAAGTCAGGGCAGGTGGGTGGCGTGGACTTCGGTGCCATCATATTTAATACTCGGCAGAGGGGCAGAGGAGGCCTGTCATACTTTCCATACAAGCATCTGCTCCCTGAAAACACACAAGCCCCTCATTGTCGCCTGCAGAGAGGGAAAAGTGTCCTGGTCCCAGTGAATCAGATAGAACGCCTTGGCCAAGATATCCATGACAGCTGAGTCAGAGGAGTTTGCAAGCAGTGGTCCTTTTGACTTTGGGAAAGATGGGTGGGCAAATTCTCTAAAGCAGGCTCTTTCACTCTTTTTTGACTGTGTTGTGGATTCAGTGTTTGTGTCCTCCCAAAATTCCTAGGTTGAAGCCCTAACTTCCAGTGTGGTTGGATCTGGGGTCATTAAGGAAAGTAATTATGGTAAAATGAGGTCATAAGGGTGGAGTCCTGATCTGACAAGATGGTGGCCTCATAAAAAGATATCCCAGAAAGCTTGTTCTTTCTCTCTCCACCTGCATGTGTGGAGGAAAGGCCATGGGAACACACACAACAAGAAGGCGGCCATCTGCAACCCAAGAGGAGACACCAACCCTGCTGGCACCTTGAGTCTGCACTTCCAGGCTCCAGACCTGTGAGAAAATAAATGTCTGTGGTATTTTGTTTTGGCAGCCGAGCTGACCAAGGCAGCGACCCACAGTTAGAGAGGCATATTTTCTCAGACACAGTGCAAGCACACGTGTGCACTCACACACACACTCACACTGCATGCGAACACAGCACCTTCGCCACATACAGGCACGAGATATTTTCTCTTCCATTGCGTTCCATCTTATTCAATTCTGCTATTTTCTTTTCTGTTTCCTACTTTTAAAATGCTGATGGCGACCAACTAAATTGATTTCATGACCCATTGATGGGTGGCAAGCTCAGCCTGAGAACTCTGCTCTATGAGGGCCCTGTTCTTTCTTTGGTTTTTGAAAGACAAGGCCCTCCAGATGCTTCCCTAGAAGAGACCCCAGGAGGCAGGATGCCTGGCATCAGAGCATGGCGGAATAATAGTTTTTCAATGAAAAGCTCCTATGTCCCCAGAGACGCAATCAGCAAATTCCACAATGCAAGAAATGACCCGTTTTTCTTCAAAAAATAAATATCAAGCAAAAAGGACAGGATGGCGTCATCCAATACAGCAGCCACCAGCCACCTGCCGTCCACTGAGCCCCCGAAATGCAGCTAGTCTGAACTGAGATGTGTTCTAAGAGTAAAATACACATCTGATTTTAAAGACTGAGTATGAAAAAAATATCGTAAATATCTCTTAATAATGTTTCGATAGATTATATGTTAAAATAATGTTTTGGATACATTGGATTAAATAAATATATCAGAATTAATTTCACCTATTTCTTTTTTTTTAATTTACTGTCTAGGAAATTCAAAATTACACTTGTGGCTTGTATTATTATTGAAAGGTGCTTTTATAAACTAAAACAGACTCGAGACACATCAATCTAAGGAAATATATAGAACTTTTTTGGATCCTCATTCAAAGAAACAAACTGAAAAAAAAAATGAGACAATTGGGGAAATTTGAAAACTGACTCGGTATTTGGTGATATTAAAGATATTAAAAATTAGAATTTTAGGGGTGATGATTCTGTTACAAAAGAGAGTTTTTTTAGAAATATGTACAAATGAAGTAATATTGGGGATTTACTTCAAAATAAATGAGAGGAAGAAAAAAAACAAGGCGAGGTCACAGATGAAACGAGTTTGGCCATAGGTGTTGAGGAGTTCACTACATCATTCTCCTTTCACATCTGTTTTAAATTTTCCAAAATCTGCAATAAAGTTTTGAAAGGCTGTAAAAATCTACTGCATAAAAAATTGTAAACAAAATCAAACCCCAGACAGATAGCACATGTATTCCATGTGGTAAACAGTGCTTATAAGGGTAAATTCCAGAGAGGAACTGCCGGCGTTCAGATCCGAACTTTCCCCCCACCAGTAAGCCATGTGATCTGGGGCAAGTGACGTAGCTTCTCTGTGCTTCATTTTCCTCCTTTTTGAAAAAATATTTATTTATTTATTTGGTTGCACCAAGTCTTAGCTGCAGCACGTGGGCTCCAGCACATGCAAAGTCTTAGTTGCGGCATGCATGGGGGATCTAATTCCCTGACCAGGGATCAAACCCAGGCCCCCTGCATTGGGAGCACGGAGTCTTAGCCACTGTGCCACCAGGGAAGTCCCATTTTCCTCCTTTGTGAACGGAGATAATAGTAACTGCATGATGGGGGCATCCATTTCCAATAGCTGCTGTAACAGCTGACCACAGACTTAGCGGCTTAGAACGACACATTAGTATCTTATGTTTCTGAAGGTCAGAAGTTTATAATTAGTCCACAGAACCGCGTTCCTTCTACAGGCTCTCAGGGACAATCTGTTTCCTTACCTTTTGCAGCTTCTACAGACTGACTGCATTCTGGGCTCAAGACCCCGTCCTCCATCTTGAAAGAAAGCAGCGTAGATTTTGCTCTTTTCCTTGACCTCCTGCCTTCCCCTTATAAGGAGGTTTGTGATTACATTAGGCCCACGTTGATAATCCAGGCTCATCACCCCATCTCAAGAACCTTAACTTAGTCACACCTGTGACATTTCTTTTGCCAAGTGAAACAACATATTCACAGGTTCTGGGGATTAGGACATGGTCGTCTCCCAGGAGACATTATTCAATGAGCACAATGGGGCTGCTATGAGAATGAAATATGTTGAGCACTTACAAGTGGACCTGGCACATTGTAACGACTAGTTAAGCATGAATGATTATTATTACATAGTATTCATTAATCAAATTTTAAAATTTTGAACCCATCAGAAAAAAAGTTGCAGCCAGGTATAGTTTGTAACTGAAGGAGTAAAAATGGAAACTACTTAGAAGAATCCTGGAGTGTATCCTTTGTCCCCATTCAATTCCATCTCTTCTTCTTTGCTGCTGGCTGGGCAGTGGGTATAATGGCTGGAGCTGGAGCCACCATTTTGGACCATGAGGTAACCCGGGGAATGGAGGCCTCTTGTGGCAGAAAAACAAAATGAAGAAATGAGGCCCCTTGAAAGCTTGGTAGAGCACAGCTCCCACCCCCAGCCTGTTACACGAGTCAAAAATAAATTTATATTGTGCTAAACCTTCCTTTATCTGGGGCCTGGGTCACTCACAGTAGAATGTAATCCTACTGATACTTTAATTTTAATCTGTTTCCCATAAATCATAAGAGGTGCCAAATATGCGGAGAGGCCACAACATGTAATAAGTAAACAGGCTGCATCTGGAGACCCAGAGGGCTTTGTTGTTCTCTTTCGATATACAGAACCGAGTGGGGAGCCAATGCAATCAGCCCAGTTTGTCCCAACTGGGGTTTCATTTATTTCTTCCTTTTTGATCATTTTTTAAACATCATGATCCTTGATGAGGCAAAAAACGTGAAAAGAAAATTGAACTCATGCTATAAAACCACGTGTAGAAAGAAACGGATGGTTCAGGTAGAAAGTACGAGTGAGTGATGGTTCTGTAGCATAAAGCCCAGGATGTCAGGGTGCTGCCCTGGTGCCACAACCAGCCCAGATCCCTGATGGGCAGAGTGAAGTGGGAACAGAAACTAAGAATACGGGGACGGAAGCAGGGCAGCCTTGCCTAAAAAACATTGAACCCTGTGGGCAGAAAGAAAGAGAAAGAAAGAGTCATCTTGAGAACACAACCTTGATTCCTTCCAGCCCGTGGATGCCCATGACAACTAGCTGTGTGGTTTTCATTCCTTGCACGTCCTTGGAGGCACTCTCTTTTGGAGGAGGGACGACTCATCCAACACTATGTTAACTTCATTTGGAATTCTAGCCAATTCAGCCCAACACACACATGCTTAGGCTGGTACCCAAGGTGATCAAGGCGCCTTTGTGACTGTGCAGGGGTGGGTATTGCTGATCTGGCATCTCCCATCTCTATCCTCACTACTAAGCGGTCCTTGGCCTGGTCAGGAATATCCTGCTCCCCTCTGCATCCCGGGAGCCTCAGGGAGGAGGACCCCACCCCTGCTACAGAGCTGCTCCAAGGGTAATCCCATCTTCCTTGCCTGTGATTGGGTGAAATGTGGACACGTGACCCAACCAAGGCCAAGGACATTCTAGGAGGTATTTTCTGGGGGTTTATGAGCAACGCCCCAGGAGAGATTCCAGAAGTGGCTCTGTTTCCCCTGCTGGACAGAAGCAAAGAGGTCAGACAGGAAGGAGATGAAGCCTAGACTGTGGCAAGCAGAGTGCCCTTGAGGAGCGTCCTTGAGGACAAGGTGTCCTCGAGGACACCTGCAGGTTGCCGAATCAACCTCCCCTGCAGCCCACCTGCCCCCTCCCTTCCAGTGATACGAGCCAACACGTGGTGTGACAGAGCAACCTTTATGAAAGTTGGGCAAATTCATCTTACTTCATATTGACTTCATGGTGTGTGATGGAGGACTGTGCGCTAGATTTTTTGTTGCTGTCACTGTGATCACCGTCATTTGGTTGTTTTGTCTACTTTTAGCGAGAATACCCAGAACCATGTTTGAAAGTTACCTGATATTCATCACCCTGGAGATCATGAAGGGAGAGCACCAAAAAGGTGATAGTTTAATGAGCAACAATGAGTGGACTTTTGAAAATGTAATGGCATTTAAAAATAATGAATAAAAACGATCACAAGTTCTTCCTAAGATGATAAACCAAATAAGATGACTTTTACCCAAGAACAAACCTTTCTCTGGTTCCATGAGCGGCTACCGTTGACCCTTGAATAATGTGCAGGTCAGGGGCACCAACCCTCCACGCAGTGGGAAATCCGAGTATAACTTATGGTTGGCCCTCCCTATACACCAGTCTTCTGTATCCGCGGTTCTGTATTCACGGAGTCAAGCAATCGCGATCGTGTAGTACTGTAGTAGTTACTGTTGAAAAAAAAAATCCACGTATAAGTGGACCGGTGTTGTTCAAGGGTTAACCGTACTTACTTAAAATGATCTCTTTTTCCTGGGACCTTTTCAAGTTGGCCCAGCTGACCACGATCAGTAATGAAAGTGTGGAAAGGTAAAAGTTGTGACCACACTTTCTATTTGATTGTTGTTTCATGTGCACAACATAAGTGTGCAAGGGATACACAGAAAGGGAGAATGAGAAACGTGTAGCTCATGCCTCCAAATTCATCATCTCCCATCTTTTTTTTTAATCAGTTGAACTTCCTGTTAAGCTCCACTCCCAGGTTGGTGACATGATGGGGACACAAAGAATGTCATCATTTGTTATAGTCCTGAGACCCAAACCGGGAGAATCCCTTGGGAAGATTTTAATGTTTAACATTTTTTAACTTAATTTTTTATTTTATATTGGAGTATAGTTGATTTATAATATTGTGTTAGCTTCAGGTGCACAGCAAAGTGATTCTGTTATACATATACATATATCCATTCTTTTTCCTAGTCTTTTCCCATATAGGTTATTACAGAATACTGAGTAGGGTTCCCTATGCTATACGGTAGGTCCTTGTTGATTATCTATTTTACATATAGTAGTGTGTATATATTAAACCCAAACTCCTAATTTATCCCTCCCTCATCAATGTTTAACATTTTCACTAAATTCCTATTTCCTATAGAGTTGCCAGTATAATTCCCAATGTGATCCGTATAGATTTTTCTTTTGTCAGGAGAAAATAGGAGTTCCGTGAGAATGCTGGTCTCCTAGATGCTCCCTGACACCCTCCGCCCCGACGTGCATTCAGCACTAGACTCACTCTGTTAGGAGGGAGAGGCCGCGTTCCATATAAAAGCAAAGCGCTCCAAACACTCAGGATTATCTGTGCTTTGCACGAATAACGACAGCAGCTTGCAAGTGGGCAGGACTTGGCGGAGAGGCCCCGTCGCAAATCCGCCACCACGCTCCTCGGAAGTGCCTGTGATATCTGCCTTCAGTCGCTAATTTCACACTCCAGAGACAGAGCTGTGAACAGCTCAGAGCACAGAATTCCCATTTTCATAACAGTTTCCTTACCCCTCAGACACCCTTTTATGGCTTTTGTTTTTTTCCTTTTTGCCACCTTTTAAAAATCAGAATGCTTGGGTCCTTTAAGGTATCGGGTTTGCTTTTGCTTTATCATTGCTTTAATTTCCGTGACTTTGCGAATCTCAGAGATATTGTTTAGTTTTGTCTTTCGACATTTTGCAAAGCTTTCTCTGGCTCAGTGGCATTTTTGAAAAATCAAAATGAATCGCTCGCATATTCTGCCTTCATTATCCCTCTCCTGCAACTTTCTAAATAATGTAGGGACTGGGGATGCTCCTGCGAGGAGCACGAATGCATTTGAAATGCTCTGTTAAGACATGCCTTTCATCTCCCTTCAGATCATAAAATGAGTTTTCAGCTCTGGATTTCCGCAGACCTAAGAAATACTCTTCTCATCTAGAATGAGTTGCAAGACACAGGGAAGGTCCCTTTGAGACAGACAGGGGGCTAGTCTGTGTTGTCTGAGCCGATCAGATTGACGGACAGGAAGTCATCGCTCCAAAGAGGGGAATTTGTAAGACTCTTGGCGGCCAGATTTATGAAACCCAGCAGGTTTGTATTTGGGATCAGGGTTTGATTATTCCTCTTATTCACTAACTTGGTTGCGTTTTTGCATCAGTGACTCAGTCCAGATGGGACAACTATTATTCAGATCACGTTCGGGCTTTTCCCCCGCCTGTCACACCTCCCACTCCCTTCAAGACCAGCTCACATCTCCCCTCCTCTGGGAAGCCTTCCCTATGCATGAGAGCTCCTCAGGATCTTTTCCTCTCCTGACTGCCTATGGTGCCTGCAGCTTGAATGTCTCATTTGTCCTTTATCCATAACCCAGATCTGGTGCCTTTCTCCCCAACTGATGTCCCTAAAATACAGGCATTACCTCCATCATAGAGAGTTCAAAGACTTAGTTTTGATACCCCCTACCCATTCAAAGGTACAGTTCTCCTTTGGGCAGATAGCTGCTTCAGACATGGCTGGATCCAGTAACTCAAGTAATGTCAGGACTCCATTTCTTGACTCTGTTTTCTTCTGTGCTGACCTGACACACAGGCAAGCCCTTCTCAGCTTGGGGGCCCAGTTTTCCATCCTGACAGTAAGGGGTTCTGGTTTCTTTTTCCAGGTAGCTCTTATCGGCCTGGTTTGGGTCATTTGACCATCAGTGAATGACTTTGGCCAAGGAGAGGGGAGAGTAGAATATATTGATTGGTCAGACCCAGGTCATGAACCTAAATCGAGAACTGGAAGCCAGTGCAGTCAATTCTTTCAGATGGAGTAAAGAGGGGATGGGGGAGAAAAAGGTCACCAACAAGAAAATCAGGCTGGACCTCCAGGAGAAGAAGAAACAGGTGCCCGGCAGACAAAAGCAACCACTGTCCCTTTGTGAGTGAACGAGGCAGGAAAGAAACCCATATAGAGTGTTGAACACACTGTGAGACATATGAGGACGCAGTTGGAGGCAGGGAAAGGATACATTTATGAGAAAGTCAGCAGGACTGTGGGCATTTTGTTATTATTGTTAGGTTGAGAAAAAAGTTGTAATGACGTGTTACACATAAATACTTATTAATGGGGAAAATGTACAAAAGAATGTGTGTAAAGTATGACATATTATGCAAACAAAAGGCGCTGTGGAAATTACTGCTGAAGACTAAAGCCAGTAAATCCTTATTTCCCTCAGAACCCCCAGTTTCTATGGAGAGATTAAGTTTTATTTACCTGTTTTTAAATATTAAACTGGCAGTATGGGGCCCTAATTCCTTAGCCAGGAGAAAGGTATGTTTTTGTTTAATGAGGATCACTGGCTCCATTTCATCTAATGTTCTGTCTAAATCTTCAATCTGATTTGGGGCTTGGCTGATAAATGTTGATGTGTCTGCTCTTAGCTTCTGTTAAACAAAGAATAATGTCATAGGCAGTAACTGGCTAGAGAGTATGGGCTTCAGTAGTGGTGAAAAGTCAAGAGAAAATTGGGGTGATCGTGGGGAAACTCTCCTCTCCCCTGATCATGAGAGTGGACCAAAAACTGAGAGAAAGGATTGAGGACCCAAAAACCCCACTGTGGCTGCAGGAATCAAACATCACTATTCCCTCCTCTTTCTGTCCCACTAAGCAGTTCGTAAGGTAGTTCCGTGTCCCCATTTCCCCCGCACTCACTATTCCCCAGCCCTCACACACAATTGCCTCATTTCTGGTCCTTTGACTTCCCAGATCTCTTCCCTCCTCTGAGCCTTTGCATTTGCTGTTCCCCCTGCCTAGCACACTGTTCCCTCAGATCGCTCCATGGTGACTGGTTCTCATCCTTCAGTACTCAGCCCACATGTCACCTCCTCACAGAGGCCCTCTTAGACCACCCAACATGAGACAGTAGCCCCACCCCAAGTCACTATTTATCCTGTCACCCGATCTGTTTCCTTTACTGCATTTTTTACAACCTGATATTATGTTCTTTTGTAAATTACCCATCATCCCTCAGTAGACTGAAACTCCTGAAAACAGATGAACCTTGTCTACCTCGTTCACTGCTGTTTGCTTAGAACTCAGCCTCTTTTCTGATGTAAAGTAGGCACTGAATAAATATCTCTTGAATTCATTTATTACTTCCTTAATGGAAAGTGGTGTCACACATTTTCCTTTGGGGACGTGTTGCTTTGCATCCATTGCCTGTGTGTGATCTCATCTCTAGTGAAATGATGAACCCCCTGAGGTGGTCAGCCTCTTGTATGACACCAGAGTTTCTCAATCTCAGCATTACTGACATTTTGAGCTAGGTAATCTTTGTTGTGGGGGTCATCCTGTGCATTGTGGGAGATTCACCAGCATCCCTGAACTCTACCCACAGATGCAGTAGCACTCCACCCCAGCTGTTACAACCAAAACAGTCTGCAGGCATTGCCATTATCTCCTGGGGGGCAAACTTGCCCCCAGTAGAAAACCTCTATGTTATACCAGTGCCAAGGTCAGTGCCAAGTGAATGTCCCATTTACCTTTGTTGGCTGAAGAAGTGGGCTTCAGTTTATCTCCTTTGAGGGTTTTAGGCCATTACTTTTTTAAAACTTTGCACCTTTGCTAATGCATCAGTTCATGCATCAAGCACTTAGTGAGCACCTTATATACACTAGCACCGAGAAGGGGAGGACAGCCAGGCTGGGTGGTTGGAAGAGGGCAGGTGGGCTTCATAAAGCAGAAGTTCTCTTACGTTCACAGCTGCACCTCCAAACCATAGAACATTCCTTAGCCCATAGTAGGCTCTCAGAAATATTTGCTATTGAAACATCTCCAAGAGGAGTACAGACAGAAACGCTGGAGCAAATGACAATACTGGTGACTCTGAATGCACGGCACACGGTGCCTGTTTTTATTCTAAAGAGAGAGATGAGCAAATTAGCTCCATCAGGAAATCTGGAAGTATATCACAGCCCAGAGTGGTTCTGGGGAAAATCCCAACGACTAGCCTTAGGTAAGGAAAGATGTTCAATGTCATGAAAAACCCAGGAAATGTGAGTCCAAGTGACAATAAATTCCTTCGTCAATGCTTGAAATAGAGAAATGGTATACACTTTTGCTGAGTTCAGATATTCTAGTGGTGCTTTCTGGGAAATCTCAATAAAACTGTTAATAATAACAACAATAGCTATTGAATATTAATATGTGTGGTGCATTGCTTTAACAATTATTTATTACCCATGACTCATTTAACCGCCACAGGAAACCTATGAGGTAGGTATTATTATTATGTATATCTGACTGATGAGGAAACTGGGGATCAGAGAATTCACTTTTCCTAAATCACGCACCTAGTAAATACCAGAGTGGAATTTGAACCTAGGCATTCTGCAAGAATATCTGAGCTCTCAACATCACTGCTATAAAAGTACAAAAGTTCTTTAAAATAGATACAATAACAACTTTAAAGAATTTAGAGGAAAAGATGGACAAAAGACTACAAAGTGGAGCATTTCAACAAAGATATTGAAATGAAAACTTTAAAATAAAGCCAAAAGGACATTTCAGAACTAAGAAATTCAATACCTGAAATTAGAACGTCTTTAATGAGCATAATAACATGCTGGACGTAAAAGAAGAATCAGTGAGGGCTTCCCTGGTGGCGCAGTGGTTGAGAGTCCGCCTGCCGATGCAGGGGACGTGGGTTCATGCCCCGGTCCAGGAAGATCCCACATGCCGTGGAGTGGCTGGGCCCGTGAGCCATGGCCGCTGAGCCTGGGCGTCCGGAGCCTGTGCTCCACAACGGGAGAGGCCACAACAGTGAGAGGCCCGCGTACCGCAAAAAAAAAAAAAAAAAAAAAAAAGGAAGAAGAATCAGTGAACCCAAAGTCAGGTTGATAGAAATTATCCAAACTGAAGTAGAGAAAGAAAAAACTGAAGACTTTTCTAAAAAGAAGAGAGCCTATGCGACGTGTGGGACAATATCAAGCAGTCTAACATACGTGTAAATGGAGATTCAGAAGGAAAGGAAAGAGAAGAAACGACGTTGGCAGTTAAAATGGGTGAAATTTGCCCAGAATTGATTAAAGACATGAAACCGAATATCAAGAAGCTCTGTGAACACTAAGTAGGATAAATACAAAAAAAAAGAAAAAAAAAAAAAGCCACATCTAGGTACATTATAATCAAACTTCTAAAAACCAAGGTAAAGAGAAAATCTTAAATCCAGCTAAAGAAAACACATGATATTCAGCAAAACAATCAAAATGATGGCTGCTGACTTCTCTAAGAAACGGTGGGTGTCGTGAGGCAAAGAATAATTTTTAAGTGCTGGGAGGTTAAAAACAACAACAAAAATTGCCAACTTAGATTTGCTATACATGGCAAAAATATCCTTCAAAAATGGATATGAAATAAAGCTATTTTCAAACAAACAAAATCTGAAAGAATTTGTCACCAATCAATTTACCCCACAAAAACTGTAAAGGAAGTTCTTCAGGCTGAGGTAAAATGATGCCAGATGTAAGCACAGATCTACTGAGAGGGATGAAGAGCATCCGGAAGATAAATACTGAAGTAAATATAAAATAATACTTCAAATAAATTAAGTACTGACTTAAAGTAACAATACCAACAATGTATTGTAAGGTTTATTACATATGTAGAAGAAAATATATAACAATAACAGAACAGACAAGAGTGGGAAGTGGAATTACACTGTTGTAAAGTTCTTATTTGGTATGTGAATATGAGACTAATTTAAGGTTAATTACAGGCACTTCCCTAGTGGTCCAGTGGTTAAGACTCCACGATTCCAATGCAGGGGGCGTGGGTTCAATCCCTGGTCGGGGAACAGAGATCCCACGGGCCGCACAGCACGGCCAAAATTTTTTTAAAAAATATATTAATTGCAATAAATTAGGAATGCATATTGTAGTCTCTAGAGCAACCACAAAAATATTAATTGAAAGGAATAGGTACAATGATGACAAAAGAGGAAACACAATGAAGTAATAAAAAGTCTTGACAAATCAAAATAAGGCATAAAGGCAGGGCCAAAGGAACAAAGAATAAATGAGACACACTAAATACTCCACTTAAAAGACAGAGATCATCAGGCAAGATTGAAATAAATAAACCAACAAGAAAACTAGACTCAACTTCTTTAAAAGAAACACATTTTACTCCGAAATGAAAAAGAACAATGGATAAATTCAACAACATTAAAGAATCTCAAAAGCATGATGCTAGGCAAAAGAATGACTACTTACGATTCCATTTGTATGAAGTTCAAGGACAGGCAAAAAATTATCTATGATCAGAGATTATTATAGGAGTCAGGATGGTAGTTATCTTGGGGATGTTACTGACTGGAAAAGGTCACAAGGGAATTTCTAGTCATGAAGGAGATCTATAGCATGACCTGAGTGGGGGTTATAAAGATGAATATGTGTTTTAAAATTCAGCAAGATGTATATTTAAGATTTGTGCATTTACAGTATGCAAATTTTATTTTCTAAAATGTGTGTATGCAATCATATATATGCACACACACCACCCCTTCTCCCCACTTTCACTGTACCACTGTCCTAGATCAGGTTTACCAGGACCCAGAGGCTGAGATGAGGGTAGCCAATAAATGGTTTACTGTTTCCAGAATACCACCTGTGACAAAGCAAAGGAAGCAGGGAAGGGTGGAGGGAGAGCCTGTACTGTGAGCCTTCCGCAAATCCCACTGGAGCCCTGGCATCGGCATGGCCTGCTGAGTTGTACCCAGTTGAGGATAGGGAGTTGGATCTTTGCAGCCCTGTGTCAACCAGTCACGGGATGTGGGCTACGCAAGAATGTAACACCCAGGGAAGGACCCAGCTGTGAGCTGTCAGCAGCCAACACCCCACCACCTCCAGCCCCCAGGGAAATGAGGGCCGGGGTCATGAGGGGGAGATGGGGTGGCACGCCACAGCGTACACGGCAACCGCCCTGGTCCGAGCCACTGGCTTGCTGACCAGGACAAACACCCCAGCCCTCTCGCTGGTCTCCAGGTTCCCACTCTGGTCCTCATGATGATTTGTTCACCCCACCACTGCCTGGGATAATTTCAGAAAAGAATGGGATGGCCAAAAAGTGCCTTCAGTTTTTAAGTAAAAATAAAAGACACGTTTTTCATTTTCACCAAGAACTTTATTGAACAACGTATTCACTCTTTTGTTCCACTACCTTCTGCCATTTTTCAGGCAACTTCATAATTCCATCTTCCAAAACTTTTTATCTCTTTGAGCAAAGAACTGTTCCAGGTGCCTTTCACAGTCTTCCAGGGAATTGAAATTTTTTCCATTAAGAGAATTTTGTAAAGACCAAAATAAATGGAAATCCAAAGGAGCAATGTCTAGTGAATACGGTGGATGAATCAGAACTTCCCAGCCAAGCTGTAACAGGTTTTGCCTGGTCATCAAAGAAACATGCGGTCTTGGGTTATCCTGATGGAAGATTACGTTTTCTGTTGACTAATTCTGGATGCTTTTTCTTGACAGCCGCTTTCAGTTGGTCTAATTGGGAGAAGTACTTGTTGGAATTAATCATCTGGTTTTCCGGAAGAAGCTCATAATAGAGGACTCCCTTCCAATCCCACCATATACACAACATCACTGTCTTTGGATGAAGACCGGCCTTTGGTGTGGTTGGAGGTGATTCATTTCATTTGCCCCACGATCTCTTCCGTTCCACATTGTTGTACAGTATCCACTTTTCATCGCCCATCACAATTTGTTTTAAAAATGGAACATTTTCATTACATTTCAGTAGAGAATCGCATGCAAAAACACAGTCGAGAAGGTTTTTTTTCACTTACGTGGAACGCGAACGTCAAAACAATGAACATGGTCAAGCTGGTGCAAATGACTTTCAACACTTGATTTGGATATTTTGAGTATGTCGGCTATCTCCCGTGTGGTATAACATTGATTGTTCTCAATTAATATCTCGATTTGATCGCTATCAACCTCAACTGGTCTCCCTAACTGTGGTGCAGCATCCACTGAGAAATCTCCAGCACAAAACTTTGCAAACCACTTTTGACACATTCGATCAGTCACAGCACCTTCTCCATACACTGCACAAATCTTTTCTTGCGTTTCAGTTGCATTTTTCCCTTTCTTGAAATAATAAAGCATCATGTGCCCAAAATGTTGCTTTTTTCTTCCATCTTCAATGGAAGAAAAAGTGGTCACACAAAAATTCACCAATTTTGACGTCTTTTTTAAAATGCACGCTGATATGACAGCTGTCACATACAATCTAACAAAATTGTTTTGAATGAAGTTAAAGACAACTAAGTGCTACTAGAGCCATCTTACGGAAAAAAATGAACGAACCTTTTGGCCAACCTAATACATCATATCCCATCAGATATGATACCCACTCGAATCCCTTCAGTATCTCCCCATCACATCTAGAACGAGATTCTTTAGTCTGGCTATTAGTCTCCACCTGGATCATCCACTCCAGCCACCCAATGCCTTTTGTGCAGAAAGGGGCGGCCAACCCATTCTGGTTTGCCTGGGACTTGCTGGCTTTAGCACTGAAGGTCCCACATCCTGAGAACCTGCTCAATCCCAGGCACACCAGGACTATTGGTCACCAGAAGATTTGCTGATGAAACTGAGACCGCTAGGTGGCATTTCGTGGGGCTCTGAGGAGCGCCGGTTCTTTATGTCTCAGTGCAGAAAGAATTCAGCAAGAGGCAAAGTGATATGTAAGAAGTGATTTATTAGAATAGGATGCTTGTGAAGCTTACAGGCAGGCAGGTGAGAGGGTGCCACACCATGAGAACTTAGTGGGCTACAGTTTTATAATCAAAGGAAAAGTAGGGAGAGGAAAAAAGACCACCTTCTTCCTCATTCTTTTTTTTTTTAAACATCTTTATTGGAGTATAATTGCTTTACAACGTTGTATTTGTTTCTGCTGTATAACAAAGTGAATCAGCTATATGCATACGTATATCCCCATATCCCCTCCCTCTTGCTTCTCCCTCCCACCCTCCTTATCCCACCCCTCTAGGTGGTCACAAAGCACCAAGTTGATCTCCCCGTGCTATGCAGCTGCTTCCCACTAGCTAGCTATTTTACATTTGGTAGTTATATATGTCGACATTACTCTCTCACTTTGTCCCAGCTTACCCTTCCCCCTCCCTGTGTCCTCAAGTCCATTCTCTACATCTGTGTCTTTATTCCTGTCCTGCCCCTAGGTTCATCAGAACCATTTTTTTTTTTAGATTCCTTATAAGATTCTATCATCAGCTCCTCCTCCAGGCTGGGCAGGGGAGTTTTCTTGTCCCCACATGGTCAAGCCAGGACTGTCATGGCACTATGGAAAAATTATTTCAGGTCTCAGTGCAATGGCGGGGGGGGGGGGGGGTCTTTCACTTTGAAATGTCACCTTTCCATAAATTATTGTTTCTTATGTGTGCAAAGAGCATGTCCTCGGGGTCATTAACTTACTGAGCTCACTGGGCAGGATGTGGGTCTCATGCCACCATTGTTTTATTGTTTTGGGGCATGTCTCATGCTTCTGTTGCATGGTTTTGTTGCTAAGCAAGCCTGCTTGGTTTCGTGGTTAAGCAAACCTGCTTTCTTGAGTAATCGTTAACTTACAGGGGTCTCCCATACTTTTTTCTTTACTTACAATCCCCTAGTGGGATTAACTATTTAATTACCTACTTTGTCCTTTTACTCTTTCCCTGTCAAATTCACTAGAGAAAAAGCAAGAGATCAAGGGATTGACAAGGCTTTCACTTGAAGCATGGGTGAGTGAGGGCTGACTGCGCTGAGGACACCTGAGGAGGAGCCAGCCCACCTGCCCTCAAAGCCCAGCCCGAGGCAGGAAGTGGACTCAACGCTTTTCATTCCTCTGCTCCCAGGAGACTGTTCCCAGAGGCCAGAGCCTTTGTGTGCAGCAGGCGGGATGGTTCCTTGTGGTTGGGCCGCGATTAGAAAGGCATGCCAGGCTGTAACTGCAACCGATTTATCCCTCTGCACCGTAATTAAAGCCCCCAGCGCATTCCACCCACCAGGGCCTGGGAGCTTGGACCTGTCTGGACTTGCTGCTTCTAACCCAGCTGGTGTGTCGGGCCAGGCGGTTCTCTAAACGGTGCCCCCTAGTTGTCCTAGGGCCAGCTTTTCTGGGTGGAAACCTTATAGACTCTGACATTTGTAAAGAAAGAAAATAGGGGTAGAGAGTTGGGGAGATGAAACAAATTCTCCTATGACCTTCTTTATTTCAAAACTTTGAAACTTCAAGCCTCACTCAGGGCATCTCAACAGTGGATGCTATAAGCATTTTGTGCAAGGCAATTTTCATCGTGTGGAACTGTCAAGAGATATTACGGGACATTTCATGTCCCTGGCTTATGCCCAATAGATGTCAGCAGATCACCCCTTTCCCTAGCCATTGTGACAATCCGAACACCCTCGCTCATTTCCATTCACTCAGCTTTGCATGCAAATCTGACACACAAAATGCCTTTGGAACTCAGTCCGGGGGGGTGGAGATGGGGACTGGGGTGGGGGACACAGTCCCAGCGGCATCACTGCCTGGGGGAGGCTCTTCACACGATGCCAAGCCGATTCGTTCCTAGCGCTGAAGCCTGTCAGAGAATCCCATTAAACCCTCACCATTTCTGCAAGGAGAACGGGATGCTACTTACTGAGCATTCAGCATCCCCAAATTAGACAATTATACAAAATGGGAGAAAAGGAGAGAAGGATTCCTGTTTCCAGCCAGCAACCAGGTGCCAGGCCCAGTGCCCAGTATGGGCAATGCACAGAATCAAAGGAACTGCCCAGACTCACGGAGTTCATGGTCTGGTCAGCAGAGAAAAATCATGCACGGCAGCAACAGCTGTGGGAGCGAGCCCTGCGACAAGGTGGTGTTTTCAAATGGGCAGCTAAGGAGCTATCGTGGATCCTTACTTCTATCTAGTGCATCTTGGACAGTAGTTTGAAGCTGGAAAAGAATGGAAGAGAGTAGAATAGAATATCATCAGATAGCATCAGATCTGTAAATTCGAGTATATGTTGGCTTGTGATACAAAATAGTTCATATCATGGATCAGAAGCAAAGAGTAAGCGGCCACAGTGTAAGGGGCTACTTCTGCAATAATTGATCTTAAAGCAGGTATAAAACATGTCAGGAATTGGAAACTCCACATCAGATTTTGGAATAATTTGCAGGCAGAGAGCAACTACATATGCTGCATCCGTTTAGATGATTCCCCAACAAGCCCGAGAGAAGGCAAGACAGGATAGTTCTTGTTGCAAAGATGGGGAAAGGAGGCTAAGCAAGGCTGAGATGCTCTCCAGAGGTCACATGGGTGAGAGGCCAGAGCCCCAGGCCTGGACCCCGAAGCCCCAGACTCTGACCCAGGAAGGTCCCATCACACCAGCTGCCACCCAGGACAAAGGCTCCACCCACGTCACCCAGGATCTCTGCTGCTGCCATGCGCTCCCACCACACACCATCTCCAGGCGCCTCTGCAGTTAAAGCCACAGGCTGGTAGAATTTTAGGAAAGCAACTCCACCGCCAAGACCTCATGGGCACAAACTCCCCACAGTCCCCTCCTGGGAGAAAAGCCTCCTCCTGTGACCGTGACGCTTTTCTTCAACGCCACCAACTGTCAGCTCCTAAGGACGCCACCTGGTTTGAGCTCAGCATGTGACAAGGGAAGCAAATCTCCCAGGTTTTTATTCTACCACAGCCCGTGGCTCATCATCACTCCTCAGACTAAAAGAGCCAAAAAAAAAAAGAAAGAAAGAAATGTCAGGATTTTTTCCAGAGGAGAAAAGCCATGCGAAATGGGGTGGCTTGAACGTCGTCCTGGCTGGGGATGGTGAGCCGTGCCCCTCCCCCATTTATGTTTCATCCCTCCCAGTACAGGTGTGTGTGGAGGGGTCCTGTCCACGCGCCACCTCCCTGCTCAGTGTCCCTCTGAGGGGCGCAGGGCCATGGTCTTAGGTTTGGAGCTTACACATGAAGTGGGATCTGGGGTCTGAGCTGAGTCTTGGGCACAGACGGCTTCGTTCTTGCTGGAGGATCAATGATGACCTGTGTCATGTGTGCCCAGGACGTGTGTCCACGTGGCAGTGCAGCCGGGGGGGCAGGGCACACGTCCTCTGTCGAGTGAGCAGGTTGGGGGTGACCTTGGGGATTTCTCCGCCCGCATGTCATCCATCCCACAGGCGCTGGGGAGCCCATGCTCTGTGCCGGGCACGGTTCCAGGCCCTGGGGATGCAGCCCAGACCTTGCCCTCGTGACGGGAGACACACAGTGAGCAAGAAATCAAGGCAACCCTGCAGACGATTCCAGAGAGTGAGACGTGTACTGGGAAGAACTTTAACCAGGCTGAAGTGATGGAGTGGCGGGCGGGGGTGGACCTGAATAGGGACTCAGGGAATGAGGAGGGGACATTGGCCCTGAGTCCTGGAGGAGACAGAGCAGATCGTGGGAGGGGCCAGGGACGGGGCTCCCGGCAGAGGCAGTCACAGCATCCCGCCCTTCCCAGCGGGCCCTGCAGGACCCTGAGAGAAACAGGCTCTACCGTCCCCTGCACAAAAGTCCCTGCGCTTGCAGCCTGGGGCCCTTTTGGGGGCCACACAGAATAGTATTTAGAAGCCTGGACCCCGGCACCAGGCAGTCTGGGTTCAAATCTCAGCCCTCTCACTTACTAATGAACTTAATTACTGCTCTGTGCCTGTTTCCCAATTTAGAAATAAAACAGAACTGTTGTGAGGATCAAATGAATAAATCCTCACGCAGCACTTAGCCCAGCGCTGGTGCACGGTGGGGTCTGAGTGGCTGGACAGCCAATCAGCAGATGTCCTTGGAGGTCACAGCAAGCACTTTTAAACCAGCCCACAATCAGATCAGACCTCTGGGGCATCTTTAATGAGAAAATTGCACCTTTTCAGAATAACCAGGAAAATCAGTGCTCAGACTCCCAAAGGTCTGTCTTCTGTCCTGACACCAAACGATCTTCCAGAAAACCAGGGCTTGCCCTCAGACCGGGGACACAAAGGCCAGGCTTGTCTTCACTGGGGATGTAAGAAGGGGCCAGTGAACCACAGACCCTAAAGACAGGAAGGACCTTTGGGGCTATGGTAGAGGTTACAAGTCAGGGATCTGAGGCCAGATGTGGGTTCCAATCCCAACCCTACCACTTACCAGTTGTGTGACCTTGGACAAGTTTCTTACCCTAAGCCTCAGTTTCCTCATCTGTAGAGTGGAGATAATAATCATAGAGGGGTCTATAAGGCACAAATGTCCTAAATGCACACATCCCTCCATATATTCATATAATGTAGCATCATGAGCTGTCAGCGTTCATCCTATCACCCAGGGTGAGGACAGTCTGAAATCCTCAGTGCCAGTGAGGTGTGCAGACAGGACCTCACGGGAGTGGGGGAGGGGACCCATGCTAAGCACAGTAATCACAGGGGCCCAGAGATAAGCCGCTGAGCCCCACGGCCCTGTCTAATGCCCGCAGCTGGGATGGAGGCATATTCCTGTGTTCTGGTTACACAGCACTTACTTGGGGCTCAGCCCTTTGTTGCTGTGACCAGAGCCTACCGACCTCATTGACTCCAGGGACTGCCACCAGCCAGGCTTCTTGCCTTCTCCATTTCTCCTTCACTGGGATGGAAAAAAATATACTCTTGTCCTGCTGGAGTCCTCATTCCCAACCTCCAGTACAAGTTCCTCTGCAAACCTGGAAATGTATTCCTTCCCTTAGAAAGTAACTGCTCTCTGGTAGGATCTTCACATCCTTACAGCACAGAAACCCAGCAGTGCGGGAAGGCTGCCAGCTGAGTGCTGTCTTCGGTCCCATCTTGGGAGCTGTCTCCCAACTCTGGGAGATGTAGAAAAGCCCCACAAATTGCACAAGGATTTCACAACGCAGTGAAACAGCCTGTGATTAAACCGAGATGTCAAAATCAATATGCAAAGAGTGTGATTAAAAGACAAGCGTGGCTGGCACCAGAGCATCACTCTTAATTGAGCCTGTGCCTACTTCTTCACATGCAACAAGGAAATTAACGACAGGGTGATAAACCTTCAAGAGAAATTAATTACCCCTGCTGCTTGCGCCTCTCCTGTGCTCTCTGTTTAACCTGCACTCTCCCTCCCCGGCAGCCAGCCCTAGAAGGGCCCTGGGGTTGCTGATTATACGTGCAGGGCTGCAGCATTCAAAGAGCCCCAACTCCTCCTCAGGCTCTGAGTGAGTCTGTTTCCTGGCCCCCTCTGCACAGATGCGGCCCTGGGAAGAAAGAGCCGATGGGTATTTACCACCGAGGAACAGAAGAAGGAAATAGACGGGGTGGGAGTCTGTGCAGGGTTAGAACGGGGTTGGTGCATTGTGTGGTATGCCACGTGGCTTCCCCTGGGACTAGACTTGTACTCCCATAGGACTAGGGAGGGAGGGAGGAAGGCAGAAGGGGTGAACGTGGCGGTTTCAGCAGAGGCAGAGCTAAGCAGGGTGTGCTGGCCTTGGCAGGCCTAGGCAGAAGTGACACGTGTATACGGGATGGGAGGTCACCAGGGGCTTCCAGAGTCATTGGGATTCAGGGCAGAGGCTCCAAGAAAAGAGATGATGGGAAAACAGGGGAAAAGGTAGAGATGAAAATTCATCAGCGCTTCCCCAGCCCCGGGCGCTGCCGGGGTGGGCTTTCTGCGGGAGGCGGACATCAACCCTGGGAGCGAGCCTGGGCTCTCATCGCTGGACAGACACCGAGAACTGGGAGTGGAGGAAACAACCACGGGGGCAGGGCGTGAGGAGAGGGCATGAGCAGGCAACACCAACGGGCCATGATGGGGCTGTGAGCATCGTCTTTGCAGTGACTAAAGGGAGACAAAGTGACAGAGGCTAGCAGGTTCCTGGGTGGCAGGTCCCCTCCCAGGACAGTGGGTTTGGGAAGGCAGAATGCACCTGGGCTGTCTCTGTGCGGCCACCCCAGGCTTGCTGGTCTCTGCCACCTGCCGGCCCAGCCGCACTGAGACCCCACGTCTCAGTCCCTGGCACGGGGCTCCCACCTCCACCTCTCTCCATCTTTTGGGACTTGTCTGAGCACCGACGTCTCCATCCACGCTTCCGGCCCCAGGTGCCCACGACCTGTCCCTGTTTTCCAACCTCCCTCAGTTGTGTCCTGCACACTGGACCCCACTTTGTGCCCATGCTCGGCCTCAGACGGGCGCCCCTCGGGATGGGGAAGGCCCGGGACACTGCCTGTGGCCCCTTCCGACAGCAGGAAATGGTGCTGGAATCACTCCTGTCACGCCTGACCCCGGGGCTCCTGGAGACGCAGGAGAAGGCCTTGAAGCCGCATCCCCCGGCCAGAACCATCTTCCATCAGGGGATGAGAAGCAGAAGAGGAAGCGCCTGGCCGATCCCAGCGGCCACACTTTCCAAAACATCTCCCACCCGCAGACGAGCACCCTGCCCCCAGGTGCACCCAGGCGCCTGAAACCAGCAGATAATAGGTGCCCGTGAACTTGCAGAGTCCTGCCCGGATTTCAATCTTAAGAGTTAATTTGAAAGAAATAATTTGCCAGATTGATAAGCTGCCAGGAATCTGGGCTGACCGGCGTTTTCTCTTGGCCTCAGTTCTGGACTCCAGAGCCAGACTGGGGCTGGGGGATGCCCCTTGGCCTCAGTGGGCCCTCACGGTCTGCGGGGAGCGACAGAGCGCACAGGCTGATTTAATGGACGTTTATGCAGCCCTGCAGGAGGCCATAGCTGAGCATGGCCCCTCCTGATTAAAGGACAGCGGCCAGTTGTTCCCCATCAGTGCTGACAAAAGAGGGTTGCTTTGGTCCTGGGAGCTTATGGGAGCTCCTCAGATGCCCAAATCTGGCACCTGCCAGCTGGCGTTCTTAAAGTGACCCTTTCAGGAGAGATGCCAGTGTGGGGGGACGGCTGTTATGGGGCCTCCACCCAGGCTGGTGGGGGGGGGTCACTCTGCCCAATAGAGGCAGGAGGACAATGTCCTAAACCCTGCCCTGGCCTGGGGGGCAGAGAGGGGGTTTGCATGGGGGCGGGGCTACAGATGCAAATGCCTACAGGCCTGGGGGTCAGGGGACTCCCCACAGAGGCTGGGGGAGGGGCACGGCCCACAGGATGAGCCCATCTCCAGCGTGGAAGCCACGTGGAAATACAGGCCCAGCATTCCCCAACCTTCCGGCCGCCAGGGCAACCCCGGGAAAGTGGAGGTGACTGTCCACTCCGGGAGTGTGAGCTGCGTCAGGCCCTGTCAGGTCCCTGTAACCCCGAGCCCCGCCCCACCTTCCCTGCAGAGAGCCCTCCTCGGCCACCCAGGGGGAGCGAAACAGGCGCCGCCCCGAGCAGCACCAGCTCGGTGGGCGGCGCCCCCTGAACGTGACAAGGTCTCGGGGGAAGAGCCCTCCTCTCACACCAGCCAGCCCAGCGCCACACTCACCTGATGCTCACGACTTTCCAGAAGGATTTTCTCTCAGTGAGTCAGAGGTCACGCTGTGGACCCAAACCAGCAGCAGATGTGTCGAGTGTGTCCCTCCTGGTGCTTTTTGAAAAATGTGAAGCCGATGTCAACACGTGAAAAACCTGAGATTTCACTTGAGCATCTGATACTTTGATTCTCTTCAGGTGTCAGGACATGGCGCCACCCTGCGCCCAAGTCCTCTCCTGGTAGCTTGCGGGGGCACCGAGGCCGGGGCAGCAGCCCCTTTAGACAGGCTCGTGCTCCGCAGTTTGCCACCGATTCCACCCCTCCCCCGATCGTCCCCACAGGGAGACCGAGGATCTGCCACCCAAACTCCTGTGCCGCATTGTCCACAGGCCACTTGCTGGATGCCTCCCCGGGTCTTTCCCCTTCGACAGGGAAACAGTAACGAAACCACACCACAGGGCTGGGGGACTGGCTGAGTCAGCGTCCGGAACCGGCTTGGACCGCGTCTGGCGGGCGGGAATCCCTCAGGAAGTGCGGGCTGGTGGCTGGTCTAGCCCTCTTCACTCCTTTGTTAACTGCTGGGCCCGTGGGGACACTGGCTTTCAGACCTGCTGCAGACGGAGGAACCAGACGTGGCCGTTTCTCTCCAGCTTTCTCCATCTCCACCGCTTTCCCCCACCCCACCTCCCACCTCGCCCACCTCGTCCCACACCCAGAGGGCGGGGGAAGCAGAGCCTGGAGTCCCGCCACGTGGGTCCTGGGTCTTCCGTTGTCCTGACCCCCAGCGTCACTGCCAACCCGTCTGATGGGCATGTTCCTATTTTCTCCCACATCTCCTACCTGGATGTTAATCCCTCTGTCCACCAGCGACTTCAGCACTGCATGGGAGATTTGATCAGGTTTGCAAGGGTGTTCTTTCTTCTTACAGCCCATGTTCTATCAGTGACACACTTCAGAATTCACTGGATGTAATATATCTTTAGGATTAATACACTGTGTTAAGTACTTTGAATGCAATCAACAACTATAATGCAATTACTACTGACTGCGTTTTTAATGCTATTTTGCCCCCAGCCCCTCATCTCAACTGTGCGCCAGACTCACTCCCACACACACACACGCAGAGCACATGCCAATTTTGTGCCCCGCCGCCTCGCCTAACAGTGAGAGCACTGAATAGTGAACAGCTGATCTGCGTGAAGTAACGTGAGAGCTCCTGTAGTCCTGGAGCTTTTAAACTTACAAACAGGTATCAGCCAGGTTGCCATGGAGAGCAGTGGACCGATGCCAGGGCTCACCCTCCGGACTCGTGGCCTCCTCTGATCAGCAGGGTCACGTGGGCTCTGCGAGGAGGCAGAGGCATGGCCTGGCATTTTAATGACACTGACTTGCTGTGTCTGAGCGGCGAGTGTGTAGGGGTGAGACAGG
Source organism: Aethalodelphis obliquidens (assembly GCF_003676395.1). Lineage (NCBI taxonomy): Eukaryota > Metazoa > Chordata > Mammalia > Artiodactyla > Delphinidae > Aethalodelphis > Aethalodelphis obliquidens. The sequence continues at coordinate 12,606,623 of NW_020838001.1, read as the reverse complement.
GCACGTGTGTGTGTGATTGTGCATGTGTGTAAGTTCGCACGCACAGCCCCACACATACGGGATGAAAACTGAATGGCCCCAAGGATCTGCTGGACACCTTTCATGTTCTAACAGAGACCGTGAGGCCTGAGGGGTCACTGGATGGACAATTCGAGTTTCTGAGTCAGGGCGGCTGCTGACTCAGCACCGAGGAAGCTGCTCCTCTGGCCCCATCAAGACCCCCCTCGCTCCCTCCTCTCTCTCACGGGCACCCATCCCCCCTTTTCTCCTTCCTCTCCCCCCTCCATTCACCGTCCTTGCCTCCCCCCCCATTTTCCCTCACAGCGGCCTTCTTTGTCCTGCAATCCCCTCCCCCGCCCCGTTATGATGATGGGAGGGGAACCACATCCTTGCCGCCTGCCACATCAAACCCTCGACACCGGTTTGTACCCATTTTTTGGTCTTGCAAATCCACCCCAACTCAGGGAAAATACATATATACACGCATCACATGCACAGAATGTAAACACAGACCACAAGAAAGCCCTCCATCCTCTGTCTCTGTTTTGGTTTCTCCAGAAGCCGACCCTGAGGCAAGGCTTCAAGTCCAAGGCTTTCCTCTGGGGGCTGATCACAAACATTACCGCTGGGGCGTGTGGGGCAGGGAGACCAGACGGGAAGGAGGCGATGAGCATTCTGCCTGTTCCTCTGGCAACCAGCCGAGGGGTTGTCTGCAGCCCGTGGAGTCCAGCCCCAGAGCGCAGTCAGAAGATGGGCCTGCGGTTCTTGGGAAGGGGCGTGTGCCCACCTCCAGCAAGTTACGTCCGTGGGAAACAAGAGACCCGTCCCGCTGGGGAGCTCGCAGCACAAACAGGCACCGCAGCCAAGAGAGCCGGGCGCGGCCCCAACTCCATCAGGCCTGGGCCCCCCGGGGCGTTCATTTCCAGCCCCTCCGGTCTCTGGGGCTCCCACACAGCCCAGCCTGGCAGCTGGGACCCTCAGGGGCGACGCAGGGGCGGCTGCAGGAAGCCAGGCAGGGGGCACGTGGTGGGCGGGGCCAGGGGACTCGGGGGACTTTCGGAAAGAGGAGCCCCTCCCCCTGCCGTGCTGCTCTCTGGGGCTCACCCCTGCGCGGCAGACCTCCCCCCACCCCAGACATCCTCCCAACAGGTGAGTCCCTACTGTGCACCACGCTGGGCTCGAGCTGGGGTGCATCGGGAAACGGGCTCCCGTGCTGGGGGAGCTGGCGCTCCAGGGAGGCTCACAGAAGAGAAACAAGAGCCGGAAGTCACCGTGGTAACATCTGACCTGATGGGCGCTGGGAAGAGCAGAACGCGGGGACACGGGCTGCAGAGAAGTGACAACGGGGCAGAGCGGCTTAGCCAGGGCGGGAAGGAGCAGGGGCGGCCCGGGGACTCATCGCTGCACCAGCCCTGCTGCCATCTCCTGAGACCCATTCTCTCCCACTTTCATGTTCCCGGCCTTACAGTCTCCTCCCCGAAATCAACAGAGCGCAGACCTGCTGGGCCCCGGCGTGACTAAGTGTCACACTTACTCACACAAGTGTCACACTTTGTGTGCCACGAAGGCCATGAGACAGTCTGTCAACCATTTTTTAACGCAACCGCAGTAAGAAACACATGTCACACGGTGTTACACACACGCCTATTTCTGTGAAAACCAGGCAGAAGTTTCCCCAAACACCCCTTCAGTGCACGCCACGCACTCTGATATTTCCTCATCTATTCTATTCTGGTCTATTGCAGAGTTTAAGCGCAGGGCTCCGCCCTCTAAATAGATTTCAAGACCCACTCATGCATCATAACCTGCAATTTGATAAACTCTGTACCAGGGAACATCCGGTGGTGGGTGTGTTGGACCAGATGCCCTTTGTCCCACCGTGAGGCCGGGGAGGGGGGCAGGAGGAGGGCCGTGCCCACTAGAGCCTGAGAAGTCACCCCCTCCAGTGTTTGCCCAGCAGCCTGCAAGTCCGGGGTTGGGGGCACAGGCCGGACGGCAGGAACTTGGCCTGTGGCCGCTCAGCCCGGCATCCTCCCGAGCCCACCAGGAGCAGCCCCCCAGCATGGCTGTGGCGGACAGGCCCCCGAGGGAGGCCTGAGCTGGGCCCGCCCGCCCCTTCCCAAGAACCCCAGACCACCCCCCCGGACCCCCACTGGGGACCAGGCCCCGAGGAGCAGGCAGGGAAGCCCTCGGCCCGGAGGACAGGCAGAAGCCGCTGCAACACCCTCACCCAGAGCTGCTCCTGCTGCTGCCACGGGGTCGCCGGCAGCTGACTTGGCCGCAGCCAGTGCCCTGGGTCCTACGTGCGTCACCTCGCTTCCTGCTCGCGACGGCCCTCAGAGGCAGATACGGTGGTCTCACTCCTGGCACTCTTGGTGGCAGCAGCACTGATAGGATCGCAAACAGCACCTGACGTTCCCGAGCACCTGCCAGGCCACCAGCACGGTGCCGAGGGCTCCATTTGATCCCCGCTAGTCTGGAGTCCTAACCACAGAGAGCATCTGTGTGACCCCAGGTAAGTGACTTAACCTCTCTGTGCCTCTGTTTTCTCAGCTGTAAGTGAGGCTGCCCCTAGGAATTAAAGATGCTTAACTAGGGCCTCGCACCAGCAGGCAGTCCATATAGGTTGATATTAGCCCCACTCGACAGCTGGAGAAACTGAGGCTCAGAGTCACTGGCCTGGTGGGAAGTGGGATTCGCTTCCCAGCCTGTCCAACGCTGAGCTCTTAGGCTTCCCTCCCTTATGGCCACCTTCAGAGGGACAGGGCACAGGGCCATCACCCCCACACACAAAGGGGCTGAGCCTCTGAGGAGCCCACCACCTGGCCAGCTCCCAGGAGACCACCAATCGCTCCTGTGTGTCCGACGTTCCGGCCTCAAACCACATGCTGCCCACCGCGGGGGCATCTCCCCGTCCCGGGCCAGTTCTCTGCGGACGACATGTCTGCTGGGGGCAGGCCTGTCCTCCTTCCATCGTCCACGACATTCCCTCCTCTAGCTCCCCTCTGGACAGATGCTGTCCCTCTCATCTCCGTCATTTCCATGCAGCTGACAGTGACAGCCACACTGGCCATGCTTGTGACACAGCCTTTTGGTTTCTGAGACTAATTTACAGCCAGATTTCACCTGATTCCACTTACAAGGGAAGGTTTCCTTCCAGTCTCAACTGGGTGGTCTTGGGTTTGGAGGCCTGGGGCTGGGCTGCAGGCTTGGAGGATTAGGGGGGAGCCAATAACACAGCCCCCACCCCGGGAAGGGGCTAGCGGAGCTGTTCCACCCTGGCCACCTGGGGACAGCCAGCACTCTCGGCCACCACAGGCCTCCCGCCTGCTCTGGGTGTTCTGGGTCCCACAGCCTGGGTCCAGGTCCCACACTTCAGACTTTGCGCCATCCTCTCACCTCCCAGAGAAATCTCGATATTGTTCCCGGGAAGACGTTCTCATTCCCTTTTGCGGCCCAGGAGGTGGCAGAGCCGACTGGGGAACAGTATGGGCTCTGGAGTCACCTCCCTGGTTCAAATCCAGCTCTGCCACTGCCTGCTGTGTGACCTTGGGTAAGTTGTTTAAACTCTTTCTGCCTCCGTTTCCTCATCTGAAGTGCCTGTTGGTGTCAGGGCAGAGGAGAGCAATCTGTGCTTCCCAGCCTCAGACATTTAGGCTTTTATACTTTTTCCTCTTACAGAAGTCCTTAGAGATCCACCTTTGCATATTTTTCTTATTATTTCATTGGGATAAATTCCTATAAATGGACTTTGGGGCCCGAAGTTGTGCATTTGCAGTTGCAGTTGCTACATATAGTGCCAAACTGCCCTCCGGAAAGACTGTACCAATGAACTCACCCAAGAGGTGTGGTTCTATTTAATAAAACTTTCTCCACCCCACATTTCCTTTGATTAGGCTTACACATCTCTTCAAAATCCTTGTTTCCTAGATCATAATCTTAGAAGTTAATACATGTTCTTCTTTCGGGTTATTATTAATATAAGATTTATCAGACTGTGTGAGAGCCCAGCCAGAGCCTTAGGGAAAGAGGTGTTCCTTTCAGAGCTGCAGATAATAAAAATTACTAAGCCACGCAGATTTGGAAACAAAAGTGACCAGGGAGGAGTAGAAAGAATTATCCTTGTTATGTTAAAAGCATGGTTGGAATTTTCACTCTGCGCCTGGCATGTAGTGTTTAGAACAGCAGCTCATACATGAGGTGGGCACCCAGTAATCCTTTCTGAATGGAAGGAGTGGTGGAAAGTGTGTTCCAGACAGAGGTAATAGCACATGCAAAGGCCCTGAGGCAGGAACGTGCTGGGCCCGTTTGGGGATAAGAAAAGAAGCCAGCGTGGACAATTCCTCCTATGACTATCCCAGGTCTAGCACTGCAAGTTCTGTGTCCAAAGAAATGCCTCAGCAAAGCAGGACAGTTGGTCACCGCAGGCCGGAGCAGTGTGAGCCAACTGGGATATTGTCTCCCAACGTCCACTGTCCCCTCCCAGTAACAGCCTGTTTCCTGGGCACACAGCCGGGCAGAATGAAGACTGCACTTCTCAGCCCCCTTTGCAGTCAGGGGTGGTCATGCGACTGGGCTGTGGCCAGTGGGAAAGAGAACTGTGTGCTCAGCTGCTGGGCCCCACCCTTAAAGGGAAGGCTTGTGCCCATCTGTCCCCTCTGCCCCTCCCTGCTGGCCAGACACTGGGATGTGATCCACCTTGTGGGAGAAGCCACACCCCAAGGATGACAGAGCAGCAAGGTGGAAGGAGCCTGAGACCCTGAAAACTACAGGGAAGAATCACCCTATGGGCTTGGATTTCATGCAAAAAAGAAATAAACTGTCTTATTTAAGCCACTGTAATTTGAGGTCCCTGTCATGCTCACTGAGGCTCTAACCTACTTGGTAGAAAGGTGGGGTTGGAGAGTCAGGCAGGGGCCGGGAGGCCAAGGTGAGGGAAGAAACCAATGAGGAAGGATTCCAAGGCCCACCTGCTCCAGGTGAGAGTCCCAGTGGGTGCCCCTCCCACCGCTGAGTAATAGGATTTTCCCCATGTTCCCTTTAGGACGTTGGAAGACACACAGCCTAGTCTCTCGTGCTTATCTCCTGAGATGTCCTTTAAGATTATTTAGATACCCTTTCATTTTACCCACAGGGAAACTGAGGCCCAGACAGGAAATAGCCCGCCCTTGTCCTCAGGAAAGAGCCAGTTCCCTCGAATATTCTCCTGGGTCAAGTGGCCATAATTTGCTTCTACATCTACTGAGAATCAGACCAGCTGATTCTCATTCATTCATTCATTTATTCATTCACACGTCCATTTGTGAAATACTTTTTGTAAAGCAAGATGGTCACAGGAGCCTCCATTGTAGGGAGGGGAAAGTCCTTCCTAATCAACGCCTTCTGCACCCAACGAGGTATTTCTAACCCAAAGATACAGGGGAGAAGGTAACGACATGGGGCCGCCCCTAGCCCGCCGCCCCCCACACCTGCCCCAGCCTCACCCCAGCGGCACTTCCACCTCCTCCCCGAGCCTTTGGGGTTCCTACCTTCACGGCCACCGCCGTCTCCAGCCTCTGGCCTCGCCTGTCCCCTCCCAGTGGCCAGAGGAGCCAGGCACCATGCGCCATGAATCCGAGAAGAGACCCTATCCCTGCCCTCCCGGAGCTTACCGGCCTGAGCGTGGGATCCTCCAGATCCGCCTCTCCACACACACAGGGCTCACCTGGGAGCAGCTCAGGGCTCACCTGGGTGGAGCCGGCGGGGGGCTGGGGGGGCCTGACCCCGACCTCTCACCTGGGAGCAGCTCATGTAAAGCGCTCGTAGCTCACCCCGGGCTGATGGTTCCAGCCTCCAAGACACCCCGAGGCCTCCTTGGCTGCTTGGTAATCAGACCAGGTACCTGTGAGGAGACGCGAGTCTCATTGTCACTTAACTGGAAAATCCACATCATCAAAGAGGCGTAGATGCTCAGTGGCCCTCCCTTCCCTCGCCAGTGACCATTAGCCTTTAAATAGATGCTTCCTGAGCCGTTTGCGGAGCCTCGTTCTCTGTGCCAGGTGTAATGAGGCCCATACGCGGGCCAGACTCGGGAGGGGGTGAACGTGAGAAATGCCACAAACGAGAGACCCGGGCAGAGCGGGCCCCGGAGTGGGTGTGTCAGCCGCCACGCCGGAGCCCAGCCCCGGGGCTCTGGGACAGCTAAAGCCAAGTCTCGTTCAAGAAGTGAGTTCTACTGAGACAACGGTGGCAGAAATTAAAAAGCCAGATGCTGTCACTCCTCTGATCTAAACCCGCTGCTGCTTCCACCTGACTCAGCGTAGAAGCCAAGTCCTTACACCCACCTTGGGGCCTTTCTGACTCGGCCCCTCCTCACCGCTCTGACTCCCCTCCCCCTCGACCCCTTCCTCTCTCCTGTCTGGTTATACTGACCGCCTTGCTGAGCCTGGAGGTCCAGCTCCACGCCCACCCCAGGGCCTTTGCACGAAACCTCCTCCCCCAGGTAGTCTTAGGGCTGCTCCCTCTCTGTCGCTTTCTCAGGGGGCCTCCCTCACCCCACTTTTAAAATAACACCCCTACCGCATCCTCCACACTCAGGGTCCCCCTCCCTGCTTCACTTCTCACCAAAGCACCGACCAGCACTGACACCATCCCTTTTACCAGTTGACGTCGGCGTTCGTCCCTCTGTGTTAGGACATACGGATCCTGTAGGGAGGGATCTTTCCATCTTGTTCACGGCTTTGTTCCCAGTGCTCAGAACAGGTCAGACACGCAGCGGACACTTCATAAACATCTGTGGAATGAGTGAGTGAATGCATGAATGAATGAAGAAAATCATACCTGAAGGACAAACCCCTGAGACCTGGAAGAACTTGTTGATTAAAGGGGTGAAGTTCCAGAGTCTACGTCCCTCCATTTGCTGAAGGGAGAGATTAAGAAATACAGTTATCCAGTGGGACGGCCTCGTGCCCGGGGCCTGAGTTGGCAGCAAACTGGCCGTCACGGTGACGCCCTCCGTGCACAGGGGCAGAGACACGGGCGGAACAGCAGGGTCAGCTGCGCGGCGGCTGCTCCCCCAGAGCCACGTGCTGCCGGTTTAGAGGCTGCGGCATCTTGCTCCCGCTCCGCTCTGCCTGAGCCCTCCCCCCGCAGACCTCCCCAGGCAGCTCCTCTCCATCGTCTAGGGCTCAGCTCACATCCAGCTCCACAGAGAGCCCGCTCCCCACCTCGGGATCCGGCATGACGCCCCCTCCCCCAATCACACGCCGTGGTTTCGATTCCTCAACGCGCTCATCGCTCCCTTTCTCTGGTTCACTCCTTCATGCACTTGCCTGTTCTCGCTGAACCCCCATGAGGACATCAGCTCCGTTTGGAGGGGGACCTTCCTGCCTCGCTCACTGCTGAACAACCCCCAGCCCCGTTCAGGGTCCAACACATGGTAGGTGTTCAATAAACATTTGTGAAATGAATGGCTAGAGGAAACAAGTGTACATACACTTTGAGGATTTATAAAGTGATATGGAAATTACCAATTCTTTGAGGGCCTGCAAGTAGCATTTACCATCATCCCAGGGGGGTTAGTTAGATGTGGCCTGATGTGAAGATAGCTGTGAAGACGGAAGGGTGGCCCAATTAGCTTCCCCCACCCCCTCGGGCTTTTCTGTACTTCAATAAAAATGTTACCTTTCCTCCTTTTGAACCTGTCTTCATTGAAGCCCAGTAACGATGGAATACAGCAATTACTTGCTTTTTCTTGTTTCCCCTTTAGGACACAACATGATTGTGTTACTGTTGGTTCAGAGGCTGAACGCCCTCCTCTGTCTCGGGAGGACCACGGTGTAGCATTCAGGGGGTTGGGCCACCCAGGAGTGACCAGGACTCTAGTGCTGCTTCTGCTCCTGCTACCTGCCCAGGCCACGTCACGCCTGGGCCTCAGGGCTGCTGCTGCCGCCTATGGGATGAGAACTGTGATGAAATGACCCCTGAGGTCCCACCAGCTTTGACCTGCTTTACTCAACGGGTCCCTGACAAGGTTGTAGGGGGTAGAATCTGGCTGGGGACCAGCTCCTGGAGTGGGTGTTGGTGCAATGGTCCTGTTCCCTCCTATGGATACGGGCCCGTCCATCCTCCTTGGAGGATCTAATTCACCCCGATTCCTACCTGTCTGCCCATCTCCTCCTGCGGCCCAGACCCCAAGGACGCCCTGGCTCCTCTGAGGCCCGGTGCTCTGCTCCCCCGTTTCCTTCTAGTCAGTTCCTCTTGTCCTGGCCTCAGAATCCAACCTGCAACCTCAGATCCCGAGTGACTCAACCACCACCTTTCACCAGGACAGGTTCCCGAGTCTTCAGGCCCCCAAGGGGCCTTCCTGGCACATCTCGGATGACGGAGCACCTCCAAGGAACCCCAGGGCCTCAACACCCTCATCAAGAGCTTCAGGAGGGACCCCCATTGGGAGACCACCATGGGGACCTTGGGGACCGTGGGACAGGCCGGGCGGGGCCACCACTCAGGCCTCGGCGTGTTGATTCAGGTCGTGGCTTCTGTTCCCCTGCCTCGACTCTCCCTCCAGCAGACCAGCCCCCGCTCTCCCGCCCACGCCCTGTGTCACCTGTTGTGACCTGAGGGCTGGCCAGGCTGTCCTCACGACCCCCACAAGGAGCAGGAGGTTGTGGGAAGGGGAGGGGCGGTGACGCCTGTGAACGTGGGCGTGAACGAGGTCAGGAGCTTGAAGTCCTCTGGGGCTAAAACTGCTCCGGGAATAATGCTGCCTCGTAATATTTAAGTAGACATTTATCAGATGTGTTTCCATGGGGCCCCACCTTCAGGGGGGATTGGATCCCATCACTGTGGGTGTCACTTCACACGTCAGCTGCATCGAACGACCAGACACACTCTGCTGCCCTCCCCTCCCAGCCTCAGTCCCCCGACCAGGTGTACCCCAGGGCCCGGCCGCGTGGCTTCTGCTGGGGCCCAGTCCCCCGACCAGGTGTCCCCCAGGGCCCGGCCGCGCGGCTTCTGCTGGGGCCCAGCGCAGAGCTTGGTGCGGTTGGTGCGGTTCCACGAGACCCGGGAACCGGGCCGTGCTGGGATCCGTGGTGACCAAGTCCCTCGTGAATTAAATCATTTAACAGATGAAATGGAAAAGGCCTCCTCGTTTTCCTTTTGAATGAGCCGTGAAATAGGCTCCGGGAGCGGCCTCCAGGGCGAAGCAGTCGGCAAGGCCTGGCACCCAGAAGGACTGATGAGGTGTCAGAAGACGGGGCGCCAGGAGGACACGGTGCTCGGGAGCACCTGTCACAGTGCACAGTAGTGGAGCCTGTGTCCACAGGAGCCCTGACCTCGAGAGGCTGGAATGGGCGAGAGGGGTGTCTCCGGGGTGCCCACTGGCCACATGCTAACGGGCGTCCCCACTCTGGGCGACCAAGCACCAGAGCTGAAATCCTTGGCCTCCCATCAGGGAGCGGGTTTGGATTCTGGTCAGAGAAGCTCCTGTCTACACTCTGGGTCACTGACGCAATTCTTCTCCAAGTGCTGGAGTTCCTCGTCAGAGGGAGCTGCTGGGGCACAAATGACACTCAGTCAGGCAGCGACTTGGTTTCCTCATTGGTTCGAAGGCGGTTCCATCCAACCCTGAGAAGGTGGAACCCAGGACTAGCGGGTCCCGGCAATGAATTCTCCGCAAGTTTAAAGAACAAAGCACATCAAATCGGATTTGCACACTTTTCAACACGTACTACTCGGTGCCTGTGAGGACACAGCCACATGGACACAGACCTCTCAGCAGGTGGGGCTCTCGGGTGGGAAACGCCACCTCCCAATGCAGGATCTGAGAAACAACACCAAGGGGCGGTGCTCTCAGGTGACAGACGCACCCTTTGCTGACCAGCTCCCTTGTGCGTCAGAGCGGCTCCATTGTCCAGCTGCAGCTCTTCTGCAGAGTCAGCCAGGGCAGGACCGCTCACCTATGCAGGCTTCAGGGCTGGGATCAGACCTGAATCTCCTCGAGCCATCGAGAGTTGACTCATGTTCCCTATTCATCAAAAATGGTTCCTAATTACTGCGAAATACTGATTAGAAGTAATGAATGCCTTAGAAATGTTCTCTTGAAATGAGTTTCTTAATAAAAATATGGACACTACTTGATCATCCAGTGGCCCATTATCCTCCAGAGAGATGGAGTGCCCGTGGTGTCTCTTTCATTCCTCTAAAGAATGAGGTAGAGTTAAAACTACATGGGTTTTGGAATCAGACTGCCATGGGTTCAAATCCCAGCTCTGATATTTGCTGTGTGGCTTTGGGCAAATTATTTAATTCACCCGGACTTTAGTTTCCTCATCCATAAAGTTGGTATGATACCTACCACACAGGTTGACATAATAGTAAAGGAAATAGCACAGGTAGAACCCTTGTCCCATACCTGGCACATTAGCCCCCTTCTTTTATGCCCCGCTGGGAAGCCACCAAACATGCTTTCACTGTGCACTAGGTGGTCATTAATCTATTTTTTTCTCCTTTATTCCTAACATTGGTGATTTAGAGATGGCACAAAGGGAGGTGTTCGTGAGAGGTGCCGAGTGCTTTGTGTCACAGGCTTCCAATCCTGGAAATGGATGTAAATCTTAACTCTCTCGGGGAAATGTGTGATCAGATGGTGTTGGTGGCAGGTAACATTCACTGAGCACTAACTGTGTGCTATAGGGACACACACTAGCTCATTTAATCCTCACAACCACACTTGGAGGTCGATATTATTATCAGACCTATTTTACAGGTGAAGAAATGGAGGCAGAACTTAAGTTCAAGATCACAGAGATGTAACTGGCAGACCCACGAGATCTGACTCCAGAGCCTGTGTATTTCACCTCTGGGCTCCATGAAAGCCCGCTCAATGGCCACACTTCTGCAGGGGTGACCTAGCCCCCAAGTTGGTCTTCATTCCAGCCACACCGTGTCACCCTTACATGAGTCTCAAAGACCCTATTGTTCCCAGAAACGGTCAGGAAGAGTGTGCCATGGCCTTGGAGGGTGAAGAGCTGCCTGTGGTGGGCCGCTCAGAGAAGGGACAATTGCAGGGTGTCTGGTAGGGGGCACTGTTGTTCCTTCAGCCCCCATTCTCTGAAACCTGTGTTCAGGGAAGGCAGGCTTGGAGCCAGGAGTAGGAGAGGATAGGGCTGAGTCCTCCAGATCGAGGGGGCACCACAGACACATGCCTTATGAGCAACAAGAGAGACAGGATGAGTGTTCGGACTTTATAGGTTGGTTCACCCGCATCTGTCACTCCTTCTTCTGGTTCCTGATTCCCCTTTGGAAAAGCCACCTCTCCCCATCTTTTAGTCTCTGGGGTCAGAGTGGACATGACCCAGGCCTGGTTCATCAGTATCTGCTTCTCCCTAGCCACTGCAATTGGTTCAAGGAGGAGCACATGAGAATAACTGTTCAAATGAAATTCAATCAAAGGGTTGGTCTGGTATGAACGGAAATGGGGGTGGGGAGAGCTCCCTTTCCTCTGGGATGGCTCAGCTGGGAGAAGGTAAGCCTGGACTTCTGCCTGCAAATGAAGGCAGCACCAAAGAACATTAGACTTGAGAGATGCAGAGAAACTGAGTCCAGCCAACATTTTGTGAGCACCTGGATACAGCCATACCTGAGGTCAGTGTGCCTCGGAACTCTTCAGTTACATGAGCCGTTAATTCTTTTTTGTTTTTCATTTGTTTGTTTGTTCAAGCCAATCTGAATGGAGATTCTTCATTTAACACCAAGAATTCTGATTCAAACGAAGACCAAGAAAATCATGGATCAGTCTGGTTTGGAGTAGCCAGGCTCGTTCACATACCATCTCTATACAAGTGTGTGGTATTAATCATGGAAGTCATCCCCAGAGCTCAATTTCTCAAGCTCTGCAATTCCCTGGGGGTGGAGGGGAGGTAAGAGAGCGAATAAAATTATTCTTTAATTCTTATGTTATTGAAAGTCGGCTAGGCGCACTGCAGATGCAATCTCTTGCTCAAATTGCATAGAATTTGATTGGCTGGTGAAAGAAATCTTTCTGGAGGTTGGTCTGGGTGCTTCTCTTCCCACAAAAGTAAAATTAATGGCCTCTGATGAACCTTATGAATTTCAATTATCATGAAAGGAGAAAGACTCTCACAGTAAGAACACTAGCTCTTCTGCCCCCCAAGCGTGCCCCCCAAAAGCCTACTCATTAAAAAGGGGGTGAAATGTTTCCCCGACTCAGGATTGTAGTTTCAGTGGAGGGATGCTGGTAAGAGGTGGCACCGGAGGGTTACCGTTTCTTCTGGCAGCAGGAGGGTGGGTGGCGAGAGTGTTCTCACCCGGATGGCCAGACGGGCTGTGGGGCAGTCAAGGCTCTTGGCTGGAAGCCGTAGTGACCCACGTGGGTGACGTGAGCACAGTGGGCTTTCCCTGCGGGATCTTGAGCCCCACAGACTAGAAGAGACGCAGAGAACCAGGCGGAAACCACAGGACTCCGTGGGGCTAAGAAAGAGCATCTCACACCAGAACGGGCTGATCAGGACGCTGCCTGGGAAAGTGACCTCCTCCGATCCCTCTTCTTTCCGTCACTTGCTCAAAACAGAGTTCAGGAAAGAGCGTGTAGGGGCCAGACTTAGACCAGCGCCCACCCCTCAGGAAAGCCGGGTGGAGAGGGAGGACCTCGACCCTTAGCTTTCGTGATGGGACGTGTCACCAGGGGCTACCCCGCACCCCTCCTACCTAGGGGAGGAGTGATTCCCAAAAGGACGACTGGAGCTTCAGCGAGGGGATTCAATTGTGGGCAGCCAGAAATGATCCCTGTCCCCCACGTGCCACTTGGGACAGGACCACGGTGAGCCTTGGGTGCCGGGCTCATGTGAGCTTCCCCTATAGGGGCACCGGGGGGCAGGGGACACATGGTGGACCTTTATGGAAAAGGCAGCTCTCGGGACTCTTGACTCCAACTGAAATGCTACAAGGCTGTACTCGGGGGTTATTTCTTTTTACAATGAATATTTATCACTTTCATAGTAAAAACGATTTTTCATTTAGAAAATTAAAAAGCTACCATCTCCGCAAGCAGCACACCAGAAGTTGGGGCTAATGGGGCCAAATGCTTCCAATCAAGTCATCCGCACGCTTTGGGTCCCCACGGCGGCTCCAGCGCTACGGTCGGTGCCCAGGGGTGCGGGGGTGGGAACAGTGAGTTTCGTGGAAACACCTGCCTCCAGGGGCCCAGCTGGGCAGACCGTCCCTTAAATTGCTCACAGTGAGATTGATGAGGAACAAATTACTTGCCGCATTTGCCCTGTGTAGACCCAGTCAACACACACACACGTCTCGCTGCCGACATTTCTTGGGAAACAGTGTCGTCGTCAGATTTCCACTTGCTCCGCGGTGGCCCATCTCCTTAAGGCCCCTCACGTGCCGAGCAGCACGTTTTCAGGGCCTCTCCCTGCATTCCCTCAAGAGCAGCACTGAGGCCAGCAGATGTGATCACGTGGTTTGTTCCCTGCACACCTCCAGGGGGCCCCGTTCCCACTGTGGTGGGCGTGAGTGGTGTCCCAGGGTGTGCAGTGCCAGCCTCTGCCGGCCCTCCTCTCCTCAAGTCCTCAGGGAGACCCTCACGCACCCTAGAATGTCAGTCTGGAAGGTGCCTCGGAGACATCTCATCCGGGGCTTTCATCTCCTTTCCTTCCAGGAGAACTTTGCTCAAAGTGGCCGGGTCGTGCTCCTTGCCCTTAGGTTTTTCAAGACATCACCCAGCAGAACAAATTTCAACATCACGGGTCCAGTCCACTGTCCTCGGTGAAAGAATGAGGAACTTGAACCTGGAGAGGAGGCACGTCTGCCAAGGACGCTCTCCAGGCAGAGCCGGGGCGAACGACCGAGCAGCATTTTATAATTTGCAAATGTCTCTCCACCCCGTGTTGTTACACTTGACCTTCATGATCGTTGGTCACTGTCAGATGACACTGCATTTCACACATCAAAGACAAAACTGACCAGATAACGCATCATTGTTTTATGTGCCACTAAGAAAGAAAACATTGACAACTGAATTACAATGCAACAGTGAGACTCCATCGATTATGTGACACAACCAGATTCAAGAGATATTAACATGTGAAAAGGGTGCACCTTAGAATCAGTGCAGTTCAGTGTTCTTCCCACTTTACAGATTTTATTTTCTAGATTCAGGGGTCTGGTTCACCTTGATTCCAAGGTCTGGTCTGTTCACACACGCACTGCTGGCCAGAGGACAAGCCTGGGATGTAACCTCAGCCCCCTGGTGACCGTCTCCAGTCTGGTCCAGGATGGGGACACGCACTGCCTCCATCTCCCTTCGAGGATGGATCTGCCGCCCAGTGTGGGACCTTTGGTCAGCAGACAGGCCCCCACTTCTTTAACATGACTCCCCAAGCTCATTAAAGAACAGACGAATGAGCTGTATAAATAACAACAATTTAACACTGTGCGTCCTCATTCCTACTGTGAAGCAGTGGCCTGGACTCAATGGGAGAACTGAGATGCGCTGAAGTGAGTTGTTTGAAAAATTCCGCAGTCTGGCAGGGAAGTGAAACCACAGGTGGTAGCAGGCCTGGGACCTGAACACCTGCCCTTGGCTCAAGGAATTTCAATGATGCTTCGACATTTCCACTGAATGTTGGCATGAACCCTGAGGTTCTTCTACAAGAAGGATGGATAACCTATGGCAGAATCTATAGATACAAGCTGCACCTGGATGACTATGATGCTTCCAATAAAAGTCTTTTTAACCTGAATTATCTGGGACATCTACCCTGCTTTCCCTTTCTCAGTCTATGCTGCTTTCGTGAATCCTTGGACATAAATCCACATTTGCATCTAAGCCTTCTGTTTGTTTTCTTCTGCCCGTTGGAAGGAAGACAAAGTAGGGGACATTTAATAACCTGCTTCCACCCTCTGGTTCCATGATATTAATCTGACCACACAGGATCCTTAGTGCTTCACCATCACAAAGACTCAGTTTCATACATGAATGAATCGATGTCAAATGGGAGGGGGGGCACGTGTTTTCCTGACACCTCTTAAATGCGTTCTTATTTCATATTGATACAGATCAGGGGCCGTGGGTCATGCTGACAAGCTCGTGAACTACCTGCTACTCACCAGCAATACAAGGTCCTGTTTTCCTGATGGAGCAGTTGATGTTGATTGCAGAGGATGTCCGTGAACTTGAAATTGTTTTGATTGTTGTTTACCCGCCAGGGACCTTGAGCTTGAGACCTTCCTACTCCACACAGAGGTGCAGATGACACACATGGTGGGAGTACTGTCGAGAGACATAAATTAGAGCAACTAGAGTGAGATGGAGAAAGAGAAGGATGCGTTACTAATTGGGGCATCATTACAGGGCTTTCGAGAAGCTAAGAGAGATACAGCATCAACATCGAAACCCCAGAAGTGGCAGGCAGAAGTGACCACATCTGGAGCCAGAGGCCATGAACATAACTGACAGGCTTTATGACCCTGGGGGGGGGGCAAAATCACTCGGACGTGACAATATGCTAAAGTGGGCGTTTCATTGTTTTCCAGAAGCTGCAGATGATGACTTCAGGGATCCTTTAAGGAGGATAACTGATTACCCGACAAAGAACTTGTAGCATTTCCTCTTTACAGTGGAAGAGAGAAAAAGTAACAACTCAGCTCTTTCAAGCCGAAAAGGAGCATTTTTCAGAAAAAACATTGCAAAATTTATAACAATGGGAGCCGGAGGAAACACAAATACATCTCGCCTCTTGACAAATGAGATTTAATTAAGAGACTCTTCATGCTAGAAAACAAAGTCTTGCCTGTGCCACGAAGGGAAAAGCGACAGGCTGAGGGGGAGGGTGTCGCTGACAAACAGCCCTGCCTCGGCCCGTTAATTATTCATAAACGTCCTTGTGATGGAATTCCACTGCTTCACCTATTTTTAGTTAATTCTCTATTTTTTTACTCCAAATGCTACTTGTGCTAATTGATGAAATAGTTAATCCAGACCACAATAAGCACAGATGAAACAGAGAGGCTTGGGTTTATCCGCTCGAGGACTTTTAATAATTTTACACTTTGCAGGGATGTAAAGCATGGGCACTGAAGGTATTTGCACAGAGATGCACCTGTGTCTCCCCGCTCCCCACGCAGACCTGCAGTTTACTGGGATCTAAATCTCCCGGCCAGCTGGTGCTCGCCAGCCTACACTCCCAAAGCTGGGGGCTTCCATTCTGACCCTTTCGCCGGTCCCCCCAACCATGGTCCCTGTGATTCCAGGTGGTCCTGAGACTTCTCCTCAAAGCCCTGCGTCAGGCTCAGTCCCAGAACAAGATACATTGCTGACTGACTCTGAGATCCCTGCTGGCCACGCCAGAGCTCCTTTCTGCATATTTCCTGACCATCTCTCTGATTTTCTCCTGAGTTGTGACCAAGGTCCTAAAACTGAGGTCTGCCATCCCACCCAGGTTCTGAGCTATGAAGCAGGCTGTGGTGGGGAATGAGGTGGAAAAGAACAGCCCTAGACAAGGAGAACTTCCCGTTACAACTGGAAACATCCGAAGAGGCAAATATGACCCCAGTCACACCCCTGCTTCAAACCTTCCAGAAGCTGCCCACAGCCCTTAGGATGGAGCCCAAACTCCCAGGCCCCTGCCCCTCACCAGTCCCACCTCCCACCACTCACCTCTGTGTTCACTGGGTCCCGGCCTTGGACATACCAGGCTCCCAGCACCTCGGGGCCTTTGCACATGCTGTTCCCTCCTCCTGGAATGTTTCCCCACCCCCACCCCAATTCCTCACCTAGTTACCTGCAGCTCACCTGTCATGTCTCAGATGAAATGTCACCTCCTTGAGGGATTCTTTTGTGTCTGTCATTATCCCCGCATCCTGGCCCAGGGACCAGGTCAGTTCCCCCGAAGCTCCTCTCATGACACCACAATGTGTTTCTTTCCCCGCAAAGACCACATGTAATGACATGAGGTCTTTATTATCTGAGGACAATTGAAACAGATAAAAAGCCATTTGAGACAAATCCAATTAAATTGGGTAGCAAAGCTTCACAGCAAATATTTTGTGATTTAACAAACAGGTACCTGGGACTTACTTTCGGCATGTGCTGTTCTCAGTACCCTACACATATTAAATTGCTCAGTCCTCCGTACCATGGATACTGTTACTATTACCTCCATTTTACAGATAAGAGCACTTAGGCACAAGAAGGTTGCCCAGCTAGTAACTGGCACTGTCAGAGTTCCTGCTCTCAACCACCTCTTCCAAACTAAAGGCTTCTCCTAGAATAAATGAAACTAAATTCTGCTCCTCAACGTCTGTCTGCTAAGCAACCCACGGCCTTGTTCCAGGACATATATTCAGTCCGTACACGGATGTGCCTTGAGGGCTCACTATGCATCAGGAGCTGTCCCGGGTGCTGAAATGATTTACCTCAGGAGCAATCAGACGCTAAGCTGTTCAAAGATCTCAGACCTATGACTCTAGTTGAATTCACCTATCAATCGAGAAAAGGCGGTGCTAGTTTTTAATAAATAGGCCTGTCCTCTGAGGGCCAAGCACACACAAAAAACGGACGAGAGTGAAGAGTCAGTACCTCACTCCAGTTCAAGCAACAGATCCCAACCCATGCCGTGTCGTCACCGTGGCAGAGAAGCAGGTGGGGGTGGGGCTCCTCTGGTCACCTGCCCCCCAAGCTGTCGGTGGCAGTGCGCCCTAAGTGTCACGTTCCCAGGGAGCACCATGTAACCGCACCTGAGCCAGCAGGGAGACTGACCACACACCCCACCAGCTCCCTGGACTGTTCACCCCACCCCAAAAGCCAAACCTCTTCTGGACCCCAGTCTAGCCAGTGGTCAGTCACTCCACCCAGTCCAGGACTATGATGGGGGGAGGGGAGGACCGGAGCCACTCAAGACGACATAACCTCAGAAAGGAGCTTCAAAAACACAGTCGGCGGACTTCCCTCGTGGTACAGTCGTTACAAATCCGTCTGCCAATGCAGGGGACACAGGTTCGAGCCCTGGTCCGGGAAGATCCCACATGCCACGGAGCAACTAAGCCCGTGAGCCACAACTACTGAGCCTGCACTCTAGAGCCTGTGAGCCACAACTATTGAGCCCACGTGCCACAACTACTAAGCCTGCGTGCCTAGAGCCCGTGCTCGGCAACAAGAGAAGCCACCGCAATGAGAAGCTCACGCACCGCAAGGAAGAGTAGCCCCCGCTCGCTGCAACTAGAGAAAGCCCGTGCTCAGCAACGAAGAACCAGAGCAGCCAAGATTAAATAAATAAATTTATTTAAAAAAACACACACAGTCGGACCCACCGCCTTGTGAAGCTTCAATAGCCCGCAAACCGGCTCTGCCTGCTCAGTCTGCTTTCACACACGGCGTCCGTCTCCTCCCCGTACTGTTGTCGCCTGGATCTCAAGAGACACCAGCCACCAGGAGGTGTGGACAGAGGGGTCAGATCTGCCACATCGGACGATTTGATTAAGATCCTCCTTGTTCTACTTTCCACAGATTTTTTCATGTCACACCTGACATGTCATATGCCCTGAATGAATATTTTCCTGACGGAATGACAGAAACTTTGGTTTGCAAAGGTGCTGCTGGATTTTGACCTTGGAGTGAGAATCACCTCACATGCTTTCAATAATCAAGAGATCTTTCGTTTTAATTCACTCATCAAAGATATGTTTTCTTTCTGAGATGTTGATTTGGTCCCTCTCTGTTTCTTTGTCCATGTGGGAAGCAGACAGCAAATTGCGTGAATGTGAAGTCGATAGCAGAGCTGCCATGATTGGCTAATTTGTTTCTTTCTCTCCCAGAGCGCAATCAGGGAGTGTCTTCACGGGAGGCTGGTTAGGGGAGCGTGTCCTTTCCTTCTGCAGCTGCAGGTGGCCTGGAGCGGGGGCGGGGCCGGGGGAAAGGCGGAGCATATCCCCACCGTTCACCCCAAATAGAAACATCCTAATTCTCACACGCCGGCCACTACATTGTAATACAGTAGAAAGCAGAAACTGCGTGAGTCCTAACAGCTTAGGAGCTTTTCAAATGAAGGAGGAAGCCCCTTAGTTTCTGCTCATGGAGCTTTGAGTCCCATGCAGCACTGGGCAGGGGTCCGGAAGCCACCCAAACCAGACCCATCGCCCATCCATGGGCTCACCCCGGCAGGCCACGTCCCCACTGGCTTCCTTTCCTGCTGTGAAGCGAAGGGGAGGAGCTACCTGATCACAAACGGTGTATCAAGCCCAGGAGACGAGACCGGCTTTCCCAGACTCACCCTTGGGGGCCAAGGTTCAGCCTAGGTGAGAGGTCCGGGTGCCTCCACTGATGTTCCAGCCCAAAGGACTCAACCCTTCCTGCTACAAAGATTTCTTTGAAAAACAGATAAACTGCAGTCGGAATTTAAAAATCTCTGTGTTCAGGTTCGCTTTTGATCCTTCCTCCTTATGACCAGTTGGTTTAATTACACTCCTTCACTGGCACCTTTATCTGAGATGATGGGTTTTTACTAGGAAACAGGCTTCTGACTTCTCTACGTCTTGATTCTCTGGTCTTTTAAAGGTTGTCATTGGAGTTACATAAATAATGTAGGAGGAATGAACTAACAGGAGAGGCTGCTCAGACGTTGGATTAACAAACTCCCGCCTTTAGTGCTTCACTCCCTCCCTCTTTTCCTCATTAGCTCTTTCTCTTGAATAAGAGAGAGAATTGTTCTTCAAATCTGTCTAGATGTTATCCTTGGGAGGTTAAAAAAAAAAACTGGCCAGTTCCTCATGTCGTAGCGTCAGCCTGAGCCTGGGACACGGGGGCTGCAGTCCAGCCGCCCACCGTCCTGACCACAATTCCAACCGTTCTGAATTTTTTCTTTTTGGTATGTTTTATTTTCTTTCTCCCAACTTATTTTGTTTTAATGTCAAACCCATAGAAAAGTTTAGAGTAATACAGTGAATATTCACATAATCTTCACCTAGATTCACCAGCTGGCAATACCAGGCCACGTGTGGGTCATCTCTCTCCGTGGGCATTATAGTATGTGTATGCGTGTGTGTGTGTGTGTGTGTGTGTGTGTGTGTGTGTGTGTGTGTGTGCAGTTTTCCTTTTCTGGCTAAATGATTTGAGACAATGGTGCAGAGATCATATTTCATTTCTAAACACTGCAGTGTGTATCTCCTACGGAAAGAGACATTTTCTTACATGATATCAATACCATTTTCACACTCAAGACAGTTAATGTTGACACAGTAATATAATCTGACAGTCCAAATTTAGTGGGTTTTTTTTCATTTCGGATCACGCACTGCATTTGGTTGTCACGATTCTTTCATTCTCTTTAATGTGGAACAGTGTGCCATCATTTGGTCTCGTATAATGTTGACTTTTTTGAAGATTCCAGACAGTCGCTTTGTACCATGAATGCAGGAAGTGCTCAGAGATGATGGGAACAGGTCAGAAGCTATGACAAAAGGCTTCCCCTGGACAATGTAAAACTATTTGAGCATAAAAAAATGTATGGAAATGGATAGGAACACACTGAATATTTTTCTAAAAATCTATGAGTTCACAGTGATTGAGGCCAGGGACAATTCTTTCTGAATAATGCCAGCTGATATGCGTAAGGAATGATAGAATTAGAAAAACGTAATAATTGACTCAGGTGCAGACCATCAGTGGGCACCAAAAACATTGGGGGAAACCATTTTGGGGAACACAAGATCCCCAAGTATCACCCTGTATGTTACTTAGCGATTACAAAGGGGAAAAGGATCCTTTACAACAGAGACATCTGGTGAACACCACCTTAACCAAGGACTCAAACCTGACATCCCAATGACAGATGAGCGGACATTATGAGGCTCCCTCCCTGAGATGAGCTGGGCACAGCCTCCCTCTGCAGAAATCCCGGCCTTCATCTATCGGGAAACAGTCACACTCACCCATTCTGTGGGACGTCCTACAGGCCAGTGGGCCGGCTCCTGTCTGACCTCGCCTGGGCAGTCAACAGACACTCCCTGCTTTGAGCTCTGCCTCGTGCCAGGCCCTGCGCTGGTGCTGGAGATGCAGAGATGGAACCTTGTCCTTCAAGGATGGAGACGATGCTCAGGAGTCCGTGTCCGCAGGGCCTCAGGCATTTGGATGACCTTGAAATGATTTCTAGATGACTGCAACTTCTCCGCCAAAAGGAAAAAGGAAAAATACATATAGTTGTTGTTTTCTTCTCCGGATCAAACCAGACGGGCTGGTTTCAGAATCATCTGTCACTAGAGAGGCGCACTCAGGAGCAATCTGTGGGCCCTTGGTCACCCCATCAAGCGAGACGGCTGGGGTAGCTGGGACCGTTACCATCACGGCTGCCATCAGGATCTGTGGCTGTGACATCATCACAGGGCATCAGCCAGGCACCCGCTGGAACAGGAGCTTCTATCAGCGGGTCCGAGCCCCTCTGCAGCGCCGCTGCTGTTGACAAGCAGACTTGGCCACAGATGGCAGCAGCCTCAGAACCAGCCGCGAAAGCAACGGGAGGAAGGTCTGCAAAATGACAGAGTCAGATCATCCGGTCTAGAACCGGGGATGTTTAAGGGTTCTCAATCTCCTGCGCTACAGCCTAAGAGGCAGATCTCTGAGCCTTCACTCATTCCTTCTGCACATATGTCAGGAGGACCAACTATGTGCCAGGCACAGCCGAGGTCCCTGGAGATGCAGCAGAGAACAGATAAAGACCCAGGCTTCGGGAGCTCGTGATCTACAGAGGGAGACAGTCAACAACGAGTGACAGCCCAGGACAGTGAGCACAGCACACAGCGGTGCTGCATACCCCCTCGTTCCTCACCATTTTTGCCCCGTGGTGGCTTCTTACTGCCCCTGAGCCTCTCCCTCTGAGGCCTCCAGCTGCAGGGGCCCGCGTGGCTGGGAGCTGACATCCTGGGAAGCAGCCTCCTGTGAACGCAGAAGGCAGCTGGTGCAGCATTCCCCGGCTGAGCCACCCTCAGCGCATCCCCTCTGGGGCCTGTTCCAATCCGTCTACCAGGGCAGCCAGTAGGACTGAGCCTGGCGTCCCATGGTGGTCACCTGCTCAGGACCCCAGCAGGGTCAGTGTGATAACCCTCCTTCCGTCTCCCTTCCCCGGTCTCCTGCCAGAGCTCCCTGGGATCGCCTCCTGATACTGCTGATGACACCCAGTCTCAGGGTCAGCTTCTGGAAGAATCCAGCTTTAAGTCATATGGAAAGCATAAAGCAGTCAGGAGGCAGTGAGTGTCCTGTGAAAAATGGAGCTGAGAGGGGGCAGAGGTGGTCCTGGAGGGAGGGGCTGTGGTTGTATAGAGAGCAGGTGGAAGGCGACATTGGAGCAAGGCAGGTGGGCATCTGGGGGACGAGCGGGGAGTGCAGAGCAAATGTGGACCCTGCGGCTCCTCCTGGGAAGAGCAGGAAGCCTGTGCAACAGGAGCAGAGTGAGCATGGAAGACAAGTAGGAGAGAGACTGGGACGGAGGGAGCCAGAGTGAGGCGGGCCTCGTCCAGCGTGGAAAGGGCTTCGGCACGGAGTGGGGTGGGGAGATGGCAGGCCCCGTGCAGGGGACTGGGGTGACCTGATGTCCCTCTAACAGGTTCGCTCTGATCAAAGGTGGAGAACAGACTGCAGGGGGCGAGGGCCAAGCAGGGACACCAGGGAGGACTCTGTTACGACAATCCCCAAAGAGATGACGGTCAGGGATCTAGGGGGCAGGGAGCAGGGCAGGTGGGCCAAGTGGACGGATTCTGATCCATGTGGACGGCAGGGTGGACGTGTGAGCAGAGAAAGCATCTGGCGGGCGTGAGAGGGGGAGAGGAGCTGAAGTGAGCCGGAGCGCCCCCAGGAAGGGGAAAGCCGTCACCCCGGAGCTGGGGACCGCATGGGGTATGAGGGAACCCGACGACTGTTAGAGACGGGGAGGGATCCAGAGCAAAGCTAGCATGTGAACGTGGCCAAGAGAGGAGAGGTCTGGTCCCACGTAGAAATAACTATTTTAAACTAAGAATACCAGGCTATTCCTGATGTCTCAGACAAATCAGATCACATCACAACCCCCTGAATATGACAAATTATATTTTTGTCAACCTGGAACCCCTCCAACTGAGGAAACATGTGAGCTTCCCAATGAAAACGGAGAACCAGATGGAGATGGTGTAATTAGAGCTGAACCACAGTCATTCCCCACTACATCCTCACACCAACCCATTTCTCAGTGCTCTTGCCTTGGGTGGGAGTCCCCAGTGGCAGAGACTGGAATTTTCAGTTCAAGGTATTTTGGGGGATCAACACTTGTGGAGGGAAGCGGGGGAAGAAGGCCAGGCAGGGGAAAGTTTGATGCAGGCCTGACAAAACCTCAGCAAAACCTGTGGGGCGCTCTGGAGCTTGTAAGGGTCAGCCCACATTGGGGCCAAATGTCCAGGCTTTATACCCCTGTCTCGTTCAGTCACCAGGAGTGGGCTCTCCAGGAGGGGCATGACCATGGACAAGAAAGCTCCCTGAAGCTAAGACAGAACCCGAAGGAGGCATCTTATGCCTTGTATAAAAATTTTGCAAGAAAATCTAGGATATTGCAACTACGATTTAGAGAGGCTGGTGGGACGTTACAAACCAAGATGGATAATCCTGAAAGCACAAAAGGGGGAAAGAGACATATTGAAAATATTAAAATTTGGAACGTTTGTACATAAAATGATTACATTAAAAAAGTATATATGTCTGTAAAAGTATTAGTAAGTCAATAATAGATGAAGAATTCATTTAATACAGTTCAATACACAAAGAACTCTTACAAATTGATGAGAAAAAGAGGCAATGGCTGCAAATAGGCAATCCATGGGAGAATGCATCTCTTCCGACCTCACAAGTTGTTGGAAATACAACCCATAGAAGTAAAAGTACTTATATCTTGTACCAATACACACAAGGATGTCACGACAGTGTTGTTTTTAGTGGCCTGGAACCGGAAAAAGAATTAATTCCCTTTACTAATGGAGGGGCTAAGTCCTTTACGAGTATATCTGTGGAATATTGCACAGCGCCGTAAAGAATTACTTTAATTTAGAGCTATAGACGGTGACTTGAAGTATTTAATTTTAAAGTAATGAATTACTTTAATTTAGAGCTATAGACGGTGACTTGAAGTATTTCTACCAGGAATTGAGTGATAAAATCAAGATACAGGGCTTCCCTGGTGGCGCAGTGGTTGCAAGTCCACCTGCGGTTGCAGGGGACACAGGTTCGTGCCCCGGTCCGGGAGGTTCCCACGTGCCGCGGAGCGGCTGGGCCCCTGAGTCATGGCCACTGAGCCCGTGCGTCCGGAGCCTGTGCTCCGCAACGGGAGAGGCCACAACAGTGAGAGGCCCGCGTACCGCAAAAAAAAAAAAAAAAAAAAAAAAAATCAAGATACAGAAACAGGTTAGTTATGGGTTTATCAATTCTGTGATCTTTTTAAAGAACTAACTTTTAGCTTTGTTAATTTTATCTATTGACTTCTGTTTTCCATTTCATTTGCTTTAGTTCCTTATCTTTTCTTAATTCAACTTATCTGGTGTTTGCTTTCATCTTTTTTTCCTAGTGTCTTAAGGTGGAATCTTAGGTCATTGAATTTTTATCTTTCTTCTTTTTTAACATAAGCATTTAAAGCTATAAATTCTCCTCTTTGCACTGTTTTGACTGCATCTCTCAAATTTTGATGTTGTATTTTCATTATCATTCAGCAAAATTTCTTTTGAAAAAATACTGAGTCTATTTAGAATCTTTTAAAAAGCAAATAATAATTCAGTTGATACACAAATGTGTCCAAAATGATGAAGGAAAAACAAAAGTTACTGAGGTTTGGGACATAATATTGTAGCATTAATTTGAAGAAAAAAAAAACAACTTTGTTTCAAAATTTGTTAAGGAGGTTGAAAACCAAGTAATCTCCATCTGTCAGGAGTAAAACTGAAAGCTAGTTGAGAATCTCAGTTGAGATAGTAGGATTTTGTTTTCTTGTTTTTACTCTGATTTGGCTACCCGTCTGCTTGCAGTCACTAACTGTCCCTTGTCATCTGTACAACCCTTCTTCCTTTAGTAACAGAACCCCTGTGGTTCAGGAGGCACATTTATCAGCACAGAATTAGGACTACAGTTTCAAGCCTCCCTTGCAGTCATTTGTGGCCAGGTAAGTACTGGCCAGTGGAATGTGAGGAGTACAGGTAAGGAGTACCCCTGCCAGGCTGTGCCGATGAAGGGAAGCGTGTGCCCGATTCCTCTCCTTTTCTCTCTTCTCAGAGCTGAAATGCAGACAACTGTGGGGCATCTGGCCCAAGTGGATCAAGCCAGTGGTTTTGGCATAGTGGAGCAAAAAGATAGAGGAAGTCTGGGCCCCTGACAGTTTCACGGGCCAGAACTGCCACACCAGCTCATGTTCACGAGTGAGAAATAAACGCCTATCTTGTATAAACCAAGATCTCTATCACAGCAGCCAAAACTAACTCCTAATTCAGAGCTCACAGACACTGGATAAAGACCTTAACAGACATTCTGATTGGGGCTCTTGAGATATTTCCCATACAAACCAAACCTAGAGGAGAATAAAGGAATCAGGTTTAGAGCCTTTAAACATAACCCATGGCAGAAATAGAAGGAGCTGATTTTGTGGGTGGAAAAATTGAGTCTGAGACGGATGAAATGAATCATTCACCAAAGTTAAGAAGCAAATTTTGCTACTTAAAATGTAAAGGTTTAACAGTGTACCCCAGATGGCAAGTAACAGACCTGAGACCACATCCAGCCAGGAGATGTGCTGTGACCAGCCCTCAACTCGCTGGTGTGTGCAATTGGTTTTTTTTTTTTTTTTTTTTTTTTTTTTTGCGGTATGTGGGCCTCTCACTGCTGTGGTGTCTCCCGTTGCGGAGCACAGGCTCCGGACGCGCAGGCTCAGCGGCCATGGCTCACGGGCCCAGCCGCTCCGCGGCATGTGGGATCTTCCCGGACCGGGGCAAGAACCCGCGTCCCCTGCATCGGCAGGCGGACTCCCAACCACTGCGCCACCAGGGAAGCCCTGCAATTGGTTTTTAACACTAAAAATGAGAAGATTCCATAATGTATGTTTCAATATATCAGATCATCACGCTGTGCACTTTAAATATCTTACATTATTAGCTGTCAATTGTACCTCAATAAAGCTGGAAAAAAATAGAGAAGGTTTCACATAAAAATCTAGATTTCCAACTTCCTCTGAAAAATCAAAGCCATGCAGGTTGGATGTATCTTCCATCAGGCAACTCATGACCTAAGCAAGTCTCGGCTGCCCTCACTGGGTGGGTGTGAGGCTGAACACCTTCTTAACACCCTCTGTTGGCCCTGACGGTCATTACTATTCATCACCTCTCTGACTGCTGGGCTTTTTTTGTAAACAAACCTCTTTACCCTTCTCTCTGCTAAAACCAACAGAACAAAAGATGAATCAAGAGAGCCAAGTTTTTCAAGAAAAATGAGAGCATTTATTTACTATGCAAACAGAATACAGCTGTGTGGAAAAAACACACTCAGCCAGCTTTCCTCACATACACCTCCTCTCTAGGAGGCGCCCTCTGTAGACATGTGAGTTTTGATCCCTTTTGCACAACCTCTGGGTACAACCTCCTCTCTCCTTTCACAGTTCCTCTAACCAGAGCAAGGTTCCAGGGCCCCTTCATTCAGGGGAACCTGCTCATTTTTCCAGATGATGTCATCGCGTCTGGAGCCAAGTCTCTATTTGGAGGTGTTTTCTTTGACTTTGTTGCTTTTTCCTTCTTGGACCCGGGCAGCAACTCAAGCCTGCCCGCTTCCCCAACATGTTAACACAGACAGCCTGCTTCCCAAACTAGAGAGGCACATGCTAGCTTAATTACAGTGAGGGAGACTCAGTTGCTATTGAAACAGTCGAGTGATAGACAAAACCCTTCATTTGGGAGGAAAATGAGTTGCACACAAACAGGAACACATTTCATCTTGAATTAAAAGCTGCGACACTCCCTTGGCACAGAACTCCGGCTATTTGTTTTCTTTTCTGCCTCCGTCTCCTCCTCCCCTGAGGGATTTTCTTGGCAATGGGCCGGGCTTTGAGGCCCCACGAGGGTCCCTCCTGCAATCTCCCTTCATCGGCCAGCCGTCCTCTCGCCTTTGTGGAAGCTTCAGTTGCCCCAGCCCACCTGGAGCGGGACCCTCCCTCCCAGCCCTGTCCCTTCCTGTGCCCGGTCCCCTCCCCGCAGCCCCTGAAGAGTAAAAACTGTCAAGTCAGGGACAGCTGCTCCGCCCGGGGGCCCGGCTCCTGGAGGTGAACGAAGGATTAAACGTGATGAATAACAGTCAGCGAAGGCGACACACGCGGGGAAAGCGCTCGTTTTAGCCCAAACTCCCGGATCGATGGAGAGGGCCACAAAAAACGCAATCATCCACCTTCCACCCACTACAGAGGAGCCCGCTGCGGCCAGTTGGAAAAGGGCAGCGAGAGACGTCCCGCCTCCGCCTTGCAGCGATTCGTGCTCTGGGATGTCCCTGCTCCCGCTGCCCAGCGAATCCCCGGGCCCCTGGGGACGGTGCCCAGCGGACGCCCCACAGAGGTCTTCCCTGAGGAGGAGAGGGGTGGCCAACAGCCCAACCCCACCCACAGGGGCCGGGGGGTCCCTGACCCCATAACCTGCTAACTCACTTAGGACTTACACCCTCAGCGCCCCTGAGGAAAGGAAGCCAGCCAGCCCCTGCTTCCTCAGTCATGGTCACACTCATGTGTTACTGACATAAAACAACTCAATTTTCATCATTTCGCTGGGAACATCTCCATAACACTCTCCCAGGAATCTGGGCTGGAAATGCATTTCAAGGCTGCCAGAATCCAGGACACACTTCTAGAACTTTCTATCATCCTCATGACCAACCCGTTGGGACAGGCATTGGAGTCCCAGCATCAGGTGCATGGTCCCCACCTCACCTCTACTCTCCCCTGGGAAATACACGTTGCTGTTTTGTCCTCTTCGGTACAGTTATTATTACCTGTAGTACTTGAGAATTTCATCAAATCTAAGATGCCTTGGGAAGAAAACGTGGGGATGTCAGGGAGCAAAGAAGTGCACGAAAAACCGGGACACCAGGGAGGGGTGGCTCGCAGCAGAGCCAAGAGGGGGAGGGGCAGCAAGGTGGAGACGAGGTTTTGAGTTCCGGGCAATGTAAGGACACCTAAAATTACCAAGACAATTAAGATTGCCCCATGCCACAAAACACATGAGGCAGTTTTCAAGGATGTAAGGAGGAGGAGATCATTAAACTAAGTTACCAGGGCTTCCACAAGAGAGCGGGAGTAATTTCGTGAGAGGCCCTGACATTGCAGAAAAATCTAAATTAATTCTTTGTTTGGCTGTTCTTGGAAGAGGATGAGGAAGTAGTTGCTGGAAATAAAAGGCAACTAGAATATGTGATTTTTTTTTTAGGAGACAAAATGCATATGTGTGTGTGTAAATATACAAATATCAGAGGAAGTAAGCAAGATAAAGAAGAAAGAGAAAGAAGTGGAAGAATGAGAGGGAAAAGGGAAATGATTTCCCATAATGAAGGGAAATAAGGTTAATCACTTCTTGATGTTGTAGCGGGAGTTCCTCTGACACAATAAAACTTGAGAAGCACCTTCAGCCTGCCCTGGGAGCCGGAGCTGATAGCCACCTGCAGGTGTGGGCTCTGGCTAGGACCACGGCCGCCCCACAGAGCTCTGAGGGAGCCAGCACTGAGGCCACATCCACAGTCCTTTGTCCTGTAAGTCCTGCATCCCCGCCCTCCCCCACTGCCTGCATAGGGTCTCCCGACTCACTGCTCCCATGTGAAAGCAAGGCTTCCCATCCCCCCAGCTCCCTTCTCTGGCTTCAGAGCTTCACAAAGCGCAATGCATGAGGTCATTTCAGGAGACACCCTGTAATGATTCTTCCTCACCTCTTCCAATTACCTCAAAGACAACGTCTTGATTTGGTGCTAATATGCCTTTAGCACTCTCTAAGCCTTGCTCATCATCCTTTGAAACAAAGAAAGAACAGGCCCCCGGCTTAGTGCAGAATGCAGCCCCTCTGTTTAGGTGTATTGTTTTTATTTCCACGGTTACCATCCTCCTGCAGCAAGACGTGCTGGTTTTCCATTTACACCAGCGATATGGTTTCCCTCTCAAATAAAAGTCTTTTAGTGAAAACAAACATGGGTTTATTTAAAGAAAAATATTGAGTGAATATTCAGCAAACTTCGGGCCAACTACCTGTTTTTGCAAATCAAGTTTTACTGGAACACTGCCACGCTGATTCATGTACATGTTGTCTCCGGCTGAGCAGAGTGAAGAAGCCGCCACAGAAAGCAGGTGCTCCACAAAGCCTAAGAGAGTTACTCTCCGACTCTTCACAGAGCACATGTGCCCGCCCCTGGAGGGACGGATGGTCCTGGTGATGTGCGGGTGTGGCAAAGTGGAGACGTGGCCTGGGGATGATTTAAACTGGGTGACCAGTGAGCAATGGTTAGGAGCTTGGGCTGTAGGGTGAGACAGCACCAGGCAAACCCCAATACCCCCGCTTACCATCAAGGCCTTTCTCCTGAATCATCCTCAGTTTCTTCGTCTGTAAAATGGGAAGACAGTCTCCACCTCATGGAGCTCAGGTGCAGAATAATGACCTCATAAGGAAAAGGCACAGGCCCAGTACCTGGCATAGAGCAGACAGTCAGGAAGTGGCCATGAGTGAGTGTCAATGGGGAGAAAACACATCTCTTCTCAGCTGGGATGAGAGTTGCTCAGACTAGAGGAACTTCCATAATTGTGAGGAAATTATACTGAGAAGCCACTTGGGCTTGGAAAATGTAGGCCCCCAATAGGGAAAAGACCACAGAAAAAAAAACTACTCAGACATAAGTGGAGATACAGAGGTGATATCGGGCTGGAGAAGGTAGAAGGAAATTCAGTTGCTAAGCAACACATCCTGATGCTGGATTTGAGAGAAATGGCCAAGGGACCAGGGCATCCACTGACAAAATCACCAAATCACCTCGCTCTGTGCTGCTCCAGAGTCCCCAGTAAAGAGGGCCCATTTTGGACTCCTGTAGGTGCAAGATTTGAGCACATGTACCAGCCAACACCTGGGTTACAATGAGATTCTGTGGTCCTTTCAAGGCAGGATTGTTCGTGACCTTAACAAAGCTGCTGTGAAAACAACAGGCGCAGGTAAGACAAGCTGGGTCCCCAGGCCCAGAACAAAGAGACCGGGAGAGTTCCTGTAATCCATGAGTTTTCAGAGCCTCGGGTGCTCTGACCACACTGTCCGCCTCCCCACCAATCTGGTGTGTTCCTCGAGCTTCACCAAGGTCGAGCCTGTCTGTGTCAGTGTGACCATCATTTCACCTGGGGTGCCACAAAAGTGAGATGAAATAAATGTTTATCTTGTTAAAGAATGCCTCCCTTTGGTCTCCACGTCTTCCTAAGTCATGCCTGAGGCAGCCCTTTCTGGAAACATCCATGTGCCTAGGCCAAAAAGAAATCCCTTTTTACCTTGGCCTTGCAATTGGGTTTTCCATCTTTTGGCCAATGAAAAAATTCCTAATTTATAGAAGTCAGAGGAAGTCAATACAATTACCTATCAATTGCACAAATAAGGAAACTGAGTGTCCTTCTGTCTTTTAACCCTGCATCCCTGTTCTCTCCCAGCCAATGGAAAGAGAAAGAGAGACAATGCTCACACCCAACTGGCCACTTCTGGTAACAAGGGAGTCTGGGAAATGTAGTCATTCTTCTAGGCAGCCAGGTTCCCTGCTTTTATGAGAGACGTGAGAGAGGGATACTGAGTTGGGGAGGACACCCCGAAACCTCTGCCACAGCTCAGCAACACCTGCCCTGTCCCCCACCAGAGGGACAGATGACCCTCAAGCCCGACACCAATGTGACAAGGCATCTTGATCACACTGGCCTGGCTGGGTCGTCCCTGCAAGAGGACAGCACTCAGATCTGGGCAGAATCAAGCCTTCTGTAAACGACAGGCCAGAAGGGGAAAGGTGGGGAGCCAGCATGGTGAGCACCTCCCGCAAAGGACTTTGCCCCTTTGGTGGGACTTCAGGGGAGTCCAGGTCTTCCCTCCATGCAGCTGGTTCCGTCCCACATCAGACACCAGAGACGGATGCTGAGCTGAGGGGACCCACAAGGCAGTCACTCTGCACTGAGTTGGAAACTCCACCCTTTGAACGAGATGCTCATTATAGTTCCCTGTGTGCCCTCGTCACCTGCTAAAAATAGGCTGTCTCGTGTTTTCATCTCCACAGGTGCAGCTGAGTTTGGGGAAATAACGACACTTTTAGCACTGGTGCAAGTAGATGACTGACTCCTAGACTCAGGGAACCAGGTCTGTCTGTGCTGGAACTTGTTTCCGGGAGTAAGACCCATGGCAGCGGGCCAGTCAGAAGAGGTTCTGCGACCCCACGGGCTCAGCAGAGGGGTGGGTGATGGAGGGAGGACAGTGCTCCTGGGTCAGCCTCCCACGTGGAGGTGTCCTGCAGAGCTGGGAGCATCAGCGATGGGCTGCCAAGGCTGAGAGTCATTTGTCATCCAGGCAGGAGGGAGGCAGTTAAAGAAGGTCACTGGCAGTGCACAGGGGCCCCAAATCCACGATGAAGGCCAGGAAACAGGGATGTTGGAATGAGGTGGGGAGGGGGTCCTGAAGGTGATAGAGGTGTGGGGGGAGGGGGAGGGGATTGAGAAGTTTCATTCATTCATTCACTTATCTATCTGACAAATATTTCTTGAGTCCTACTGCGTGCCAGGTTCTCTGCTAGGTGCTGGGTTGAAAGGGACAGATAGGATCCCTCATTCATTTATTTTGTTTTGTTTTGTTTGGGTTCTTTTGGAGTTTTTTTTGTTTGTTTTGGCTGCACTGGGTCTTTGTTGCTGCGCGCGGGCTTTCTCTAGTTGCGGCGGGTGGGGGCTACTCTTCCTTGCAGTGTTCGGACTTCTCATTGCAGTGGCTTCTCTTGTGGAGCACGGGCTCTAGGCGCACAGGCTTCAGTAGTTGTGGCATACAGCCTCAGTAGTTGTGGCTCGCGGGCTCTAGAGCACAGACTCAGTAGTTGTGGCGCACGGGCTTAGCTCCTCTGCGGCATGTGGGATCTTCCCGGACCAGGGCTTGAACCCGTGTGCCCTATGCTGGCAGGCGTATTCTTAACCACTGCACCACCAGGGAAGTCCTCTCATTCATTTATTAATTTAACATTCCAATAAACACATGCTGAGCCAGACACTGCCCTGGATACAACAGTGAACAAAATCCCTTCCCTCCTGGAGCTAAAATTCTAATGGGGGGTTCAACATCCTCTTCCCCAAAAGCAAATGAACAAACAAGGCCATGATCCAGTGATTTTAGTAAAGGAAAACACCAGCTTCTGGGAGACCAGAACCCACCAGGCACTAAGAAAGGGCATGGGAGTTGGAGGAACAGGTGTGGCCTTTACGGTGAGGAACCTTCTTCCAGATCCGCAGGGAAACCCAGTGTTGGCTGCAGCCTGAGAGAGGGATCCATGGCTCCAGGGCCCCCTGCGCCCCTCAGATGAGCCCCTCCCAGCACCCAAGGGGATGCCCAGACAAAGAAAACTCCCCCACTGGCCCACCATGCCCCTGTGTGCAGCAAAGCCCCGAAGCCGGAAGACTCTCAGCACAGGGTGCAGGCTTCTGAGGGTCTGACCCAGGATGTATGACATTGTGAATGCAGCAGAAGGGAGGCCCCACAGTTATAATTTCTCAGAATTTCAAGGAGGACCCAATTCTTCTGCCAGCTCAGTCTCAGGGAGCCGCCACTGGGCTCCGTGGGATCAGAAGGGTTTGCTGTGCCCTGTAGACACTGCACCAGCAGCCTGCAATGTCCCGATGGCAGGATTCTGCTCAGCTCAGACGCAGAGTTCACCTGGTGTGAATATTTAGTGGCCTGGTCCCTGGAAGCTGTGCTTCCATCTTTACTGCTCAGGGATTGAATCACCGCCAAGCGCCTCCTGTCCCTGGCAGGCACTTCTGTGAGCGGGTCGGAGACAAGCCTTGGGAAGCTGCTGCAGCCCAGCGGGGGTGGGTCTGTCTCCGGGGCACAGAATGGGGCTCAGGTTCAGCTACTCTCTGGCCCCCTGGGAGGGGCCCCCGTTGCTGTCGTCTCTGGTTTTATGGTCTCACGTGAGAGATGAGAAACCTCTCAATCCAGGAATAACAGCTCAAAGCCCCTTGCTTTCCCCACTGCAGGTGGATCCCGGTGTGTAGCTGAACTTGAGCGCAGTCCCTCTTGGTCATAAAGCTACAGATCCTGCTTATTCTCAGCTGGAGGTGAGGGCCCAGACCCCGCCTGCCAGTTCTGCAGCCCCGCTCTGCAGGCGCCGGGGAATCAGCGTTTGCCTGTTCTTAGCAGGGGCGGTGGATGAGACAGGAGCAGAGAGTGGGAGGTCACAGAAGGGGTGCATGGAGTCTGGAAAAGAGGAAACACCTGGGTGAGGTATTTCCATTTTGCCTTTTTGGAGGCCAGATGTTGGAATGCCAAGAAATGTGACCTAAGAAGGTCACAGAGTGAAACCGTTCCTGAGTGTTTTCTGTGCAGGCAGACAGCACATCACAACAGTTAGCTTCCTGAGAGCACGGCCTCTGGAGGAGGACTCTCTGGGTCCAGATCCCAGCCGGTCACACCACTTACTAGCTGTGTGACCTCAGGCAAGTTATGTAACCTCTCTGTGCCTCAGTTTCCTCACCTGAAAAACGAGGATAATGAGAGTCCCTGTTGCATAGGATCATGGGACAGATTAGAGCAGAAAGTGGCAGTAAAGTGCTCAGCAGTGTCTGCCCATAGGACGCAGGGCTTAAAATGTTAGATGACATCATCATCATCATCACAGCTGCATTTGATGACACTCTGGCGACCTTCATTCCTGACCTTATCAGCTCCATGTGGTTTTTTTCTGGGACCAGTTCCATCCCCTGGTTCAGACCTTTATCCTGTAGAAACGCAGGCTGAGAAGGATGCTCTGAGGTCATCCCCCTCATCGCCATCACCATCAACAGCCCCAGATGTCACTGAGCCCATGGCAGGTGCTAGCCCACCGTCCCTCAGATGGCAGCACTCTACAGTTTGCAGAGCAGGTGATTTCTCATTCACCTTCCCAGCATCAGCTGATCCCCAATGGCCCTGCCTCCCCTCCTGCTCACGAGCAACCCCTCCCCCACAGGGGGGCAGTGGAAGGGACCCTTTCAATACCTGAATCAGATCACGGCTGCTCTCTGAGTAAAACCCTCCAGTGCCCCCTCGCATGGGGCTGTCTCCTCTCACATCCCGTCTCTGCCCACGCTCGCCGCACCCCAGCTGTCCTGCCCATCACTGCTGCGTACCACATCCCTCAGGCTTGTCCCACTTCAGGTCCCAACACCAGGAGAGACCTTCCCTAAATATGCCTGCCCTCAGCTGCCTCCTTATCATCAGACAAGGCAGGTTAAGTGGCCCCTCCTCCAAAGACCTCCCAACGCCCCAGTCCATAGTCGGCCACCCCTCCCATGTGTCATGTCAGCCCTCCTTTCCTTCATGGGACTCATCGTGGTCTCACACCGCCCTGTACTTACTTCGTTCACACATTTACTCTCTATCTCCCCCATTCAAATATAAACTCCAGGAGGACAGGGACACTGGTCACCACTGCATCCCCAGCACCCAGGAAGTGCTCAGTAACATTATGGACGAATGATGACTCGCGGTGGCCCAGGTGAGGGGAGGGGGCAGTGTGCCGTTATTATAATGGGAGCTCACAAATAACAACATCACCTTGTGTTTACAACCTGCTTTACAGCCTGCAGGTGCTTAAGCATCCGCCAGCCCTGAGAGGGAAAGAGAACACAAATCTAGACACTTAGCCAGAAAAGGGAGGGAAGGAGAGATTTAAGAATGAGCGAGGGATGCATTTTCCAGCATTGAGTGAGAACACGTGTTTCTTCCTGGTCTCAAGATCAAAGAGGATACCCAGAGGACAAAAGCCCTCGAGAAGGACTATGCTTTATCCTGAAGATTAGCCCACAGCAGAGAGTCAGGGAATCTGCAGGAATGGAGGCTTTGGGATTGTTGTTTTTTAATTAGGAAGCAGGAGGAGAAAGGGCAGCAGGCCCTGAGCCCAGAGCTTTGGAAGGTGCGTCTGTGTCCGGCCACCTGACAGCAGCTCAGGGCGGGTGCACCCCGGGGAGCCAGCCCGCCGTTCCTCCCCACAGCCCTTTCTGCTCTCGGCTTAAGGATAAGCAACCTTCTAGGGCTTGTCTCTCGAGAGCTATTGGAAGCAAAGCCACCCATCACAGGCTAAAGCTCCAAGCATCCGTACAGAAATCTCTCTTCCTAAACCCAAAGCCCTGATTCCAGGGCAGCCTCTTGACCAGACTCATCTGTGAGCCTGACTGGCGATCCGCTGACGACAATGGGCTGACCTCACAGGCACTTACTGCGTGGGGCCTGGGTCCTGAGCGCTCCTGTGCGTTAACTCGCTTAATCCTCACCTGGACGCAGTCACACAGCGCCATCGGGAGCCTCAGGTCACAGGGGCAGAGTCAGGCTGGGCACCTGACACCCCCTGGGGCCCGTGGCTGCAGGGCTTCAGGGCCAGAGTCCCGGCCCGCAGCACTGACCCCTGACCGCCGGCCGAGCACTGACTGTGTCCTCGCTGGTGGAAGAGGGGGCCTTGGCAGACATCAATATTGCTCCCAAATCCTCTTTCCAAGAAAAAGTACTTCTCTCCTCCAGTGGACTTTGAAGGAGACTTTCCTGAAGGACTTGGAATTTTGGCTGAAGTCCCAAAGCTAGAAGTTTTGTAACCTACTCATTCTAAAGAGAGTTCTGGAAACATCCATGGGAGCCAGTGACCACCACCCCACGAGACAAGAGGGACATCTGGAAGGAGATTCCCGGGAGGGGATTCACAGCAGGAGACGCTCTTTGACCCAGGGCGAGTGACGGGGGGCTGTGAGAGACCTGAAGAGGCTGCGGTGCTGCAGGGAGGGTGTCACATCTCTCCCCCACTGGATGTTCCCAGGGCTGCCATGAAACCTGAGCTGAGGGGGGCCTCCCAAGAGCCTGGCCTGGGTTCCCCGCAGGTTGGAGGGAGGCCAGATCATCCTGGATCCCTGGGGAACTGCACAGCTGCTGAGTCTACCCACACTGAAGTCGACCTGATGGCTGGTCTCTGTCGTGGGAGATGATGAACTCCCTCACCATGTGAGTCAGGTTCATTGCGAGTGGCTCTTACTTGCCACCAAAAGCAAGCTAATGGACACACCATCCCCTCCAAAAAGGCTTCTCTGACCCCCTGCCCCCAGCAATCCCTCGCTGCTCCGAACCTCAGGACCCTTCACTGCACTAACCCACTGCACCCTGTGTGCTATTTACGTCCATGTTCATGTCCTCCACCAGCCAGGGGCTCCCTGAGAACAAAGTCTGATTCATGCCTCTCCTCCCTAACCAGGGCCCTACACTTAGTAGGTGCTTTGTAGATTTTATTGCACAAACGAATAATTAGAAGATAGGCATTTCCATTTTTATTTTAAAAGCTAGGTAAATGAGTTTTGTTTTTGTTTTTAAAGAAACACGTCACTGTCACAAAGAAACACATCATTGTCACATAAACTGCTCTTTCAGATTGTACAGCAAGATTTATCCAATAGCAATGGATATTAAGATGTTTTATTTAGGGCTTCCCTGGTGGCGCAGTGGTTGAGGGTCCGCCTGCCGATGCAGGGGATGCGGGTTCGTGCCCTGGTCTGGGAAGATCCCACGTGCCGCGGAGCGGCTGGGCCCATGAGCCATGGGCCCATGAGCCTGCACGTCCGGAGCCTGTGCTCCGCAACGGGAGAGGCCACAACAGTGAGAGGCCCGCATACCGCAAAAAAAAAAAAAAAAAAAAGAAAGAAAAAGATGTTTTATTTAATGTGATAAGCTCCACGTCTATAAAAGCCCCTCCCTCTTTTATCCCAGGTGATAGCATTTGAAGATGCAGGACTCCTTCCAGCAGATATCCCTCTTTAAAGTTCACGCTCCCTTTAACAGATGTAGCACATTCTGACAAACACATCTGGACAGGTGGCTACAGAGATAAACCTCCGCAATGGGCCCAAGGGACTTGGGACCACCAATGAGTTTCAACAATTCATCCACTCGCTAATTGCGAGGGCTATTCATCCTTATCAGGAATAAACCTTGACTTCCAGGATACAGTCCAGGCTGGGCTCCCTGGGCAACCTTGGAGCTGGGAATTCAGGAAGGGCCATGATGAGTGGACATGCCAGGACCCGCCGTGCTGATGGAAAGAGGCCATGGGAACCAAGGGCGGGGACAGCACTCAGCATCAGGACC
This sequence comes from Aethalodelphis obliquidens, assembly GCF_003676395.1. Lineage (NCBI taxonomy): Eukaryota > Metazoa > Chordata > Mammalia > Artiodactyla > Delphinidae > Aethalodelphis > Aethalodelphis obliquidens. Next base: position 12,569,237 of record NW_020838001.1, on the reverse strand, counting down.
ACGAAACGCCACTGCAGGTTTCCGAAAGCTCCATCTCCCCCCAGAGCCTACTCCTCCCATAGTCTTCCTCATCACAGTAAATGGCAACTCCACTTCCAGTGGTCCAGCCACATCCACCGCAAACACCATGGTCCAAACATCTGGCATCTCTCACTGAACTGTTACAGGTGCCTCCTCGCTGGTCCCCGCTTCCACTCCTGTTCTCTGTACAGTTAATCCTCTGCCATCATCAAATCCTCCATCCAAAACCCTTCAGTCCTGTCCTACCTCATCAGAATATAATCCAAATTTCTGTGTCATGTAGAGCAAACAGCTTGTCCACGTTTGCCTCGGGCTTTCCCAGAAAGTTGAAATTCCTGCTTCCTCCCAGGCCAGGGCTCCTTCCTGATGGAAGTTTCTGGGAGCCTTGGCCCTGATCCCTTCCCTCACCACTCCTGGTGAGTCAGTAGGACAGGATTACTAGAGCCCAACTTGGCAAAAGAGGAAACTGAGGCACAGCCAAGGCAAGTGATTCACCTTTCTTCAAAGGGCTCATTACTGAGGGGCGATTACAGGTGGTTACAGTGTGGGCCTGAGCCAGCGGCCTGGGCTGGGTCCCGGCTCGGCCACTTTCAAGCTGAGAAATTGCTAACCTCTGTGTGCCTTGGTTTTTCCATCTGTAAAATGGGTAATAAGCATAATTGACCTGTGGCTTTTTATGAGCATGAAGAAACCCAGGCATCACCATGGGGAGGAGCCTGACTCTGGAACCAGACGGCCAGTCAACCCACCAGCCCCTCCACTTGCTGCCTCTAAGACCCCGGGAGGGTCACCAACCCTCTGCCCTCTGCAGATGGAGACGATGGCAATGCCAACACACACACACACACACACACACACACACACACACACACAGCTGGCTGGAAATCACTGAGAATTAAAAACCCCACCAACCACCACCACCATCTTCCAACCAATGACTCTTAGGAGTTGGTGTGTAAATAACTAACCAAGAACCCAGTGTGATTTTCTGATTTTCTCCCTCTGGGGAGGTTCCTGACCTGGGCCACTGCTTTACTCTGAGATAAGGACTTTCAACTTGCACCTTCAAAAGTCTACAAAAGAGAATCTTTTAGGTACAGTGGGTTTAGGAAATGTATCATAACCCTACCATTCCCACCAAGAACATCGTTCTCCCCACACTAACTGAAAGGTCTTCCCTGGCTTTCCCCTCCCCCACCCCCAATGTCAGACCCCAGTCCTGTGAGATTCAGTCCAGAAAGGCCTTGAAGGCACCTGACTGTGAAAACCAGGAGTCAGGAAGGGCCTGCCTGGAGATTTCCTCTGGAAGGGGCTGATTGCTGTCCATGAAATATCGTTACATGGCATCAGTTACTGAGGGAAAAAAATGGCAATGGCTTTGATCTGATTTGCAGTCTGAGAAGCCCACTCCAGCTGCTGCTATAGAGGGTGGACTTGAGCAATGTCAGCGGGATGCCTGGAGCCCAATCAGGAGGTTGATGCAAACGTCCAGGTGAGAGGTGGAGCCAGCTTGGACAAGGGAGGTGGTGGCGAAGATGGAGGGACCATTGTGGGTGATACAGAGCGTGACACAATAACAAGTGTATTTTGTCTTTGTCCCCCATTACTGGCCCAGAGACCCAATAGCTCTTGGGAGTGTTCTGCTATTCATAAGAATCCCCTTTTGAGTGCACCCGATTTTATGCTAATGAGGTGACTTAGGGTGGGGTCCCCAGAGAGCCTCATGATGCAGGCCGGTCACCAGAAAAACCGAACAGGATTAGAGGGTAGAAACTCAGCCCCATCCTCTGACCTCTGGGAATTTGGGGAGGGGAGTGTGCAGCTGGGTCATAAACGCTCTCAAACAAAGATGTTCAAGAGCGTCCGGTCAATGATCACATCGAAGTGCTGGGAGGGTGGTGTCCCAGGAGAGGGCAGGGCAGGTCCACACCCTTCTCCCCTTGCCTTGTCCTGTGTATCTCTCCCATTTGATTATTCCTGAGTTTTATCCTTTATCATAAACTGTAAATGCAAATAAAGTGTTTTCCTGAGTTCTATGAAGCTGTGCTTGTAAATTATGAGACCCGAGGAGGGGGCTGTGGGAAGCCCCACTTCATAGCCAGTCAGAAGTATGGGTGACTCAGGACTTACAACTGGCATCTGAAGTGGGGACAGTCTTGTGAGACTGAGCCCTTAACCCAGAGGGTCGGTGCCAACTCTGGGTAGTTAGTATCTGAATTGAATTGAACTGAATTGTTGGCCACCCAGCTGGAGGATTGGTGGCCGGTGTTTTCTAAACACATCACACATAGGAAGTGAAATCAACAGGCATGTGTAATGGATAACGTGATGGAAATGAGCAAGAGGATATTTCTGACTTAGGCAAATAGATGGGCGAAGGTGCCATTCTCTGAGAAGACAAACACAGGAGAGGAGCATGAATGGGACAGGGGGCAGGAGATCATGGGTTGTGTCTTAGGCTGAGCTGAGCTCCATTTGGCACATCCTAGTGGAAATGTCAGAAAGACTAACTAACCGTCCCTAACTAGGTCCAGGGGTCTGGAACCCAGAGAAGAGGTGTGAGTTATGGAGACCACCTGCCTAGAGATGGTAAATGAAGGAAGAGAACCTTTAATTACAGATGGGGAAACTGAGGCACAGAACGGGAAAGACATTTGGCAAGGTTCACACTACAGGTAGGTTAGCGGCACAGTATCGTTGTTTTGGTAGGCTGAATGATGACCCTCTCAAGATGCTCATATCCTAATCCACAGATTTTGTCAACATTTCCTTCCAGGGTAGAAAAGGACTTTGCAGATATGACCAAGCTAAGGATCTTGAGTTGGGGAGATGATCCTGGATTATCCGGGTGGGCCCAGTGTCATCAATGGGTCCTTGTAAGAGGGAGAAGGCAGTGTGAGGAGGGGTGCAGAGATTAGATTGATGCAGCCAAGGAATGCAGGCACCTCGCCTTTAGTCCCATAAGACTTATTTCCAACTTCTGCCCTCTAGCACTATAGGAGAGTAAATGTGTAAGTCACTAAATGTGTGGTAATTAGCTACAGCTGCCTCGGGAAACTGATACAGTTGAATTTATATTACAGTTGAAGGTGTGAGCCTGGCTCTGCTGGGGATTCTTCTGGCCATAAATAACAATGTTCTGAGGACATTTACTGTTTACTTAACAAGAGTTTCTGGGACTGGTTCAGCGGCTCAGGCTATCTGCCTCCTTCTCAGCCTTCAGGTTAGTAAAGTCTCTGCCCAGAATTAAAATAGGGCTGTGGTAACCCCAAGCATCATGACCTCAGATGACAGTCTCTAAAGCAAAGAAGGGGACAGGAGGCCGGGGTCTCCACATTCTGAGGACCTCTTGATTTAATGGAGAGAAGAGTCTTTCTGCGAAGCCTCGGGAGACTTCCTTTTCCACCTGCTTGGCCGGAACTGCTCACATGCTCATCCTGGGATTGTACTGACTGGCTTAGAGCAGTGCTGATCTATTTCCTTAAGCAGAAGTCATTGTTGTCTGGGGAAAGGAAATGATCAAATGTTCTGCTCTGAGCTTACTTCCATGATCCCAGGTCCTGAGAGCCTAACCTCCACCCTCTGAATTCCTTCTTTAAGTCAGTGATTCTGAGAACAGGATATGGTGGACAGAGTCTGGCCACTTCACAAGAAAGTCCCTTTCTACGGGATTACAACACCTGTCTGGTCAGAACCCACCAAGGTACAGCTGACACTCTGCCAATCTGGTTTCATTGCAGCATCCATTCCATTGCAGTTTGAGTCTCAAAAAGTTTTTGAAAGTTCGACATGCACCCCCAAAAAGCAGATTTCTATTTCCAAAGAAGAGGGGGAACCGTATATTGGGGCAGTGACCAGTAGTTGCTGCCACAAACTCTTTGTCATGCTCACTGGTTATATCCATTTTACCTACCAGACTTTAATAACCCAGTAGTTCTCAGCCAGGGACGACTATGTCCCCTAAAAAACACTGGCAATATCTGGAGTCATATTTAGTTATCACAGCTAGGGAGATGTTGCCACTAGCATCTAGTGGGTACAAGCCAGGGATGCTGTTAAACATCTTACAGATCATAGGACCAGCCCCACAACAAAGTTATCTGGCCCCAGATGTCAACAGTGTCAAGGTTGGGCTGGTCTCATCCCTCGCGAGCGGGATAGGGTTGGCAGATTTAGCAGAGGACACACTTGTGTTTATACTAAAAAAGTGTTCATCGTTTATCTGAAGTATAAATTTAACTGGGTGTCCTATATCGTATCTGGCAACACTAGAAGAGGATGATAACCTATACCGCAGTGTTTGCTAAAGCCTGGTACTGAACAACTTAATAAACGTTTGTCAAATGAATGAGCATCTCAGCAAAGATGTACAAGGCCGCTGCATGCTCTGATAACCCTGATCAAAGCATTTTCCTCAGCAGCTCCAAGGCACAGGGCCAGCCCCTCCCCACTGGGCTCAGCGAGGAGGCTCCCTGCGTCACCCCACCCCCGCAAAGCAGCTCACATGGCTTCCCTCTCAACGTCTCCCCCCAGGGAAGGCCTGGCTTCCTGTTCTGAAATGCACTGCTAGAGCAGAACTCAGCCAGTGGGTAACCTAAGAACGATGCCTGTTTGGGCGGCTTTCACTGTTGCCTACACCCAGGCTGAGGCAGACAGCCTGCGGCCTTCGGTCCAAAATAGTGTCTGTTAGTGGCCCCTGGGGGTGTGGTCCCTGTTCAAAGAAAAGAAACAAGCCCTCAACCCACTTACTGTCTAAACAGACAACACCAAGAGCCCCTATGGCCTGGCTTATGATTCCTTACAAGCCTGAGTGAATGCAGCTATACTCAGGCCACACTGATTCCTTATCCACAGGGGAAACTTTTAGAAGGTTGATAGTAGGGATTTAGATTTGTGGACCAACTGCCCCGGATTTTCAGTCCAGTTTTGCAGACTGTCAAGGAGTCTCTCAGGGCCCATAACAATCCGTTTCCGATGTTTTTTTTTTTTTCTGTTTCCAGTTCTGATTCAATGAACACTCGTTGTACACCTTCTGTGACCCAGGCATCCTGCGTGCATTTTATCCTTGTTAATCTCACCTAGTCCACATGACGACCTGTAATACCCTCAATATCATCCCATTCTCAAGATGAGGAAACTGAGGCCCAGGGAGGTCAGCTAAGGAGTCACCAGTCAGTAGGATCAGAGTCCAGGTTAGTGACCATGTCAGCCCCGGGACTGCTCTGCTTTTACTAAACGCCACCAACATGAATCATTTCCCAAGTGCACTTTCTGAAAGGTGATTGTAAAACGAGGTGTGCTCTCCAGACAGACTAAATTGAATTGCATTTACGGTCACATGGACCCTGCTTTCCCCTTTAGAAAACTATCATCCACCGGAGACCCACAAGCTCTGCCTTGTCCACGGAGATCTGCAGCGGTGCTGCCGGGGGCTGTAGTACTCATTTTAATACTCAGTTACTTGGGGACTAACGCCACTTGGTGTCTGTTTCATCACACAGTAAAATTCATGTGTTTAATCTTTCGTGTCCACTTACAAAAGCGAACTATCGGTGGACAGTTAAGCAGCTAGACAAATCATCACTGTTATGTGTTCTTCGAACAGTGTCTTAACGGGATGCTGCCCACTGTCTTTCACTGATAAGAAGTCTGATTAAATCTCCTTGGTCTCCAGCCCCCAGGAGGCTGCCGTTATTCCTGTTTATAATTTTCCACCTCCCAAACTAACCCTTTATTCCTGAACACACACTTTTAGGCATCGGGCATTAGTATAAATTACACTTTACAATTATTTGTAATTAAGGGAGAAAATATGTCCTGTGCTGCAAAGATGAGCCCTACTGGGCTGAAGTTAATCATGTCTGTGCCAGAGCACTGGCCCAGGGAAGCAGCACGAAACACGATTAACTTTCATCTGACTTAATGGAAGTTTATGTTGCTGTTTTTCATAATCGTAATATCTCGAGACACATAAACAGTTTTTCTCCAGTGTAATTGAATTTCTACCAACAAGACACCTTGGGTTTAACTGAAAGTTCGGGCAGAATTAACCACAAGTGTGTATTCTATGGATGAGGCTAGAATTTTGTTATGAAACCCATGCAGGACTGTCCCCATTCGGGAGCTGAGAAGCTGATCACAACCCCCCCTGAGGGAGACCCTGCAGCCTCTTCTGTTCTCCTGGAAATAAGTTTTGGCCCCATTTTGTGAACCATTAAAGCCCCTTGCTCTAGTTCAACGCCCTTGTGCTCTGGAGCTTAAAGATGCATCCCAGGCCACATTTTTCCTCCTTTTAACATTTCTCCTTTACACATCGATTTGTTTGAGACACATTTAAAGCTCGACTTTTATAACCCTGGTAAAATCCCATCTGCTCAAAGCTCCAACCCACACTCAGCCAGAAAGTACTAGGACAAAAATGGCTCAGATTGTATTTCAGCCTCTAGATGCAAAGATACACACACAGCAACAGCAATTACTTTTGTCACTGGGTGTAAGTCAGGTTTTCTCCACAAAATGCCTCCAAGAAGGATGCAGAAGGAAGAAATGAGGTTTATGCAAACCAAGGGAAAGGTCCCCCTGAGGTTAAACCAACAAGGAGGTGCGGAGTGGCGTGAAAAGCCTGATTATCCAGCCAGGACCAGGACATCACGGCGAGAGGTGCCACCAGGGTGAGGAGGGACACGGAGGAGAAAGGCTGGTGGGGCTGGAGACCCGCAGGGGCTGCAGAATCAGGAGGTGGAAAGTTCTGAGAATTCCAGAGGCCCCACCCAGGTCCCCACCCAGTCATGGCTGAGCGACTTCCCAGGCTGGGGGGCATCTGAGCCCCTGAGGCCCCTTGTGTTTCCCAGGCGGACCCTGAACTCCTGAATGCGGCCAGGAGTCCCCACCTGCCTGGAGGGAACCTGGAAAACTTAGGCTGAGGCTTCAGACCCAAAGAACTGTGGAATGAGCTATAGGAAAGAAACATGGCCAGAGGGAACTCTGCAGGCCCTGCGACCTGTGAGTGTCTGAGCTGATGAGTTCCGTCCTGACCTGAAGCCTGTTCCACAGCGTCTGCCTGCAGTGGACACACACACGAGCTTACACATGCACACAGGCACACATGTGCATACCCACAGGCACTCACATACAAACACACACGCATATATACAAGCATGCACAAACACACGGCAGCACTCAAGAAAGAGATTTTCCCCCTCCTCCCTAACGAAAGAAAAGGAGCAAAACACAGACATCACCATGTTTGGTCTCTGAACAGCAACAGCGGGAAAAGTAATCAAGTGACACCAGCTCAGCCCAGCCCACAGCCCCCATTTCTACTGTGAGTCTATTTGCCCCGCCTCTATTATTGTGTTTCCTGGATGGGGAGAAAGGTAGAGCAGAAAACTGTGGGCGGGGCTCAGCCTGGGGAACTGAGGCCTCGTGAGCTTGAGGCCTGAAGGAAGGCAGTGTGGTAATACAGTGACTTTCAAAACTTTTTTGCCCCTATACATACACAAACACAGGCTGCCAGATACAGGGGGAGAAAGTTGCATTTCAGATAAACAAAGAATACTCTTTAGTATAAATATGTACCAATAATTACATGAGACATGGCTATACTAAAGAACTATTGGTGTTTATCGGAAACTCAAACTGAACTGCGATTCCTGTATTTTATCTGGCGACCCTACTACCCTCCACTCCCCTTCCACACACGCACACGCACTCACACACTTTTATCCCAATGAAGTCTTATCTACAGCCCAACATAAAAAATAGTTAAAAGTCAGATCCTACCCCTGGCCAATCCCCATGGCCTTGAGGCACCTCCATGGCCTCTGAGGGCCCAGTTAGAAAAGTCACTGGTACAGGGACGGCTTTGTGTCCCAGAGCCGGGCACAGCTTCATCTGGGTCCAAACCCCACCTGTCACCCTTGTGACCTTGGACAAGACCTGTTACCTCTCTGAGTGCCGGTTTGCTCATAAGATTCAGCTTACAATTGAATCTGGGTATTTGCACATCTGTGCATGTCGGGACACCCTCCCGCGTGCCCCTCCATCTGTCCCCTGCCTCTTTCCCACAGCGCCGCCCTCCCTTCCTTTGGGGCAGAGAAGGGAGGCTGCTCTTGGGCAGGTTCTCTGGGGGCCAGAGAAGCAGGGAGAATGGGCTTTCCCTGGAGGACACCCGGTGTCTCTTTCCAGATCTGTTCATCTTGTGATTAATAGTGAAGGGGATTTCTTACTGTAATTCCACCTGACATTATAGAACCACTGGAGGGTTTTAATTAAATTAAAGCCATTCATACATATAGGAAGGTGGTGAGGAGGACAGACTGGAAGATCCCTGACCCTGCTGCTTGTCCTCTTCTGTCATAAAGGAGAGAAAAGTCATCACAACAGCCTGTCCAGGTGTGTGATTTAGTGTCCTAATAAGCAGCTCAAAGGGCAATGGTAGCAGGAGGACTTGAGTAATGACATGTTGGACGTTTGCACATGAGGGATCTTCCTTCGTCAGGCCAAGTTTATGGACATGCCACAGCTGAGGGGTGGGTGTGAGGTTTAGGCTTTGGGTATATTTGTTGTTTCATTTTGGTTTCCTCTTTTTGAATCTAGGAGCTCTCCTGGAACGTTAGTAATATGTTACGTTTGAGGACTGACGTAAGCAACATGGCAGAAGGAAACCTCACTTTTGTCTCTCCCCTTCAATCTACAACCAGGAAGATAGCCACAACGCAACAAGGCACCTCTGCACAACACACTAGGGCACCAGAGAATTCCACACATCTGTACATCTAAAGGTGGGTGGATTAGAACACATAGAGAAGGCAGAACTGGGGGAACAGTGGACGTGGTGCCTGCAATTCCAGCCCTCTGGCCACAGCAGCTGAGTCTGCAGCCCCAGAAAACCCAGTAGTGGCGGGGGGGGGGGGGGGCAGCGCATACAACTCCAGCCTCCCAACCACAGTGGCACCTGTGGACACAGGTGACTGGGCAGCAGCAGCAGTGGGGCCTGGGGCCCCATCCCTCCAGACACTGAGATGCCCATGACTCCAGCCCTTCACCGCCCCCCCCCCAAGTGGTGGAGCCCACAAACCCTACAACACTGGACATGGCAGAGGCCCCTGGGTGACTCTGGCTTTCCCCCACCCTACCCTCCTCCTGCAGCGGCAAAATCCCCTGTGACTCAGGGACACGATGGAAGAGTCCACCCTCCCAGTGCCCCAGGCGACAATGTCAGCAACGCTGGCAGCAGGAAGGCACCAAGGACCGACCGCAGAGTCACAAGAAGCAATGATGAGGGCACGGGGCCACGGAACGGCACCTCTGCCAGAGATGGTGGAGTAGGGAAGTGCCGACTCTCAGAGATAAGCAGGCAGCTCAGAAACAAGCAGAAAGTTGTCCACTACTTCAGATGCACTGGCAGAGGAACAACTCATTGAGGACCATGAAGAACCACAGTGACGAGGCACCACAAAAATAAAATAACAGTTCTCTAGAAACCAAACTTAAAGTCACAGAATACTACGCTCTAACTGACAGAGAATTCAAAATAGCTGTTGTAAAGAAACCCAGTGAGCGATAAGAAAGCTCAGAAAAGCATCAAATTAATGAGCAGAAGGAATACTTCACTAAAGTATTTACCAAAGAGATTAAAACCCTGGAAAAGAACCAAACAGAAATTCTGGAGCCAAAGAACTCAATAAATTAGATAAAGAATGCATTACAAAGCATTGGAAATAGGGCAGACCATATGGAAGAGAGAATTAGCAAGCTCAAAGACAGAAATCTAGAAATGATACGGGTAGAAGAGGAAAGAGAAACAAAATAGTTTTAAAAAGAGGAAATTCTATGAGAACTACCTGACTCTTTTAGGAGGGACAACATTTGGGTAATGGGTATCCCAGAAGGGGAAGAGGGGGAGAAAGGAACAGAGTTTATTTAAAGAAATAATAGGTAGGCAGTTCCCAAACCTGGGGAAGGAACTGGATATGCAAGTCCATGAAGCTGAGAGAACGTCTTTTACCTCAACGCAAAAAGATCTTCTCCAAGACACATGACATTAAAATTGTCAAAAGTTGATGACAAAGAAAGAATTTTAAAGGCAGCCAAGGAAAAAAGAATGGTAACCTACAATACAAAAAACAAACAAACAAACAAACAAACAAACAGAAAAACCACACTACATTAGGCTATCAGCAGATTTCACAGACCAGGAAGAAGTGGAATGACATTTTCAAAATACTGAAAGATAAAAATTATCACCCAAGAATACTCTATCCAGCAAAGTTATCAATCAGATAGAAAGGAGAAATAAAGACTTTCCCAGACAAACAAAAGCTGAGGGAGTTCATTAACACTAGACCCACCTTACAAGGAATGTTGAAAGGAGCTCTTCTGCCTGAAACAAAAAGGCAATATTACACAAAACTTTGAGTAAGGTGGTAAGTAGACAGAATCAGAAAAGTGCAACTCTGAAACAAAATAGGGTTTTGAGCACTTTATTATAACATGAAGGTTAAAGGAGGGGAAAGGCAGGAAAAAATAACTATATAGTTATTTTTGAAGTTTTATATATATATATATATGAAGTTATATATATATATATATATAAAACTTCAATTTGGCAACAAACTCACACTATAAGAAGGAACAAGTTGAGACAACAAAAAAACAAGGGGAAGAGGAAAAGGATAGAATTTGTATAGATACATGAAGGTAAGATGCTATCAGCAGAGAAAGGACTATTTTATCTATAAGACATTTTATACAGACCTCATGGTAAACATAAAACATAAATCTAGAGAAACGAAACATTAAAAAAAGAGGAAACTAAGAAAAATATCATAGAAAACCACCCAACCAAAATGGTAGACAGAAACACAAGAAAAAAGAAACAATACAGAGCAACCAGAAAACAAATACAATGGCAGTACTAAGTCCTCACCTCTCAATAATCACCCTAAATGTAAATGGGTTGAACTCACCAATCAAAAGACACAGAGCGGCTGGCTGGATAAAAAACAAGACCCAACTATATGCTGCCTCCAGAAGACCCACCTCAGCTCTAAAGACAAACATAGGTTCAAAGAGAAGGGATGGAAAATGATACTTCAAGAAAATAGCAGCTGAAAGAAAGTGGCTATAGTCATACTCATATCAGAAAAAATAGACTTCAAGCCCAAAAAGGTAATAAGAGACAAAAATGGACAGTACATAATGCTAAAGGGGACAATTCATCAAGAAGACATAACAGTTATTAATATATATGCACCTAACAGAGGAGCACCGATGTATATAAAACAGTTATTAACAGACCTAAAGGGAGAAATTGACAGCAACACAAGAATAGTAGGGGACTTTACTATCTCACTTAACATCAATGGATAGATCATTCAGACAGAAAGTAAACAAGGAAAGAGTGGCCTTAAATGAAACATTAAACCAGATGGATTTGATAAATTTGTGCAGAACATTCCATCCAAATGCGGCAAAATACACATTCTTCCTAAGTGCACACAGAACTTTCTTAAGGATAGATCACATTCTGGAACACAAAACAAATCTCAATATATTAAGTACGTTGAAAACACATCAAGCATCTTTTCTAATCGGAATGGTATGAAACTAGAAATCAACTCCAAGAGGAAAGCTGGAAAAAGCACAGATGTGTGGAGACTGATCAACATGCTATTGAACAGCTATTGGGTCAACAAAGAAATCAAAGGAGAAACTGAAAATTACCCAAAGACAAACAAAAATGAAAACACAACAAACCAAAATCTACAGGCTACAGCAAAAGTGGTACTAAGAGGGAAGCATCTAGCAATACAGGAGTACCTAGAGAAACAAGAAAAATCTCAAATAAATCTAACCTTACACCTAAAGGAACTAGAGAAAGAAAAAGAAATGAATCCCAAAGTCATTAGGAGGAAGGAAACAATAAAGATCAGAGTGGAAATAAATGAAATAGAGACTAAAAAGACAATAACTAAGAGATGGTTCTCTGAAAAGATAAAAAAATTGACAAACGTTTAGTTAAAGTCACTAAGGGAATAAAAGAGAAGGCTCTGATAAATAAAATCAGAAATGAAAGAGGATAAATAAAAATGGATACTTCCGTGGTGGCGCAGTGGTTAGGAGTCCGCCTGCCGATGCAAGGGACGTGGGTTCGTGCCCCGGTCTGGGAGGATCCCGCGTGCCGCGGAGCGGCTGGGCCCGTGGGCCATGGCCGCTGGGCCTGCGCGTCCGGAGCCTGTGCTCCACAGTGGGGGAGGCCACAGTGGCGAGAGGCCCACGTACCGCAGAAAAAAAAAAGAAAAAAAAATGGATACTACCGAAACACAAAGGATAATAAGAGAATATCATGAACAGATATATGCCAACAAATTGCATGACCTAGAAGAAATGGACAGATTCTTAGAATCATACAACCTTCTAAGACTGAATCATGAAGTAACAGAAAATCTGACTAGACTGATCACTAATACAGAGAATGAAACAGTAATCAAAAAGCTCCCAAAAAACAAAAGTCCAGGACTAGACGGCTTCACAGGTAAACTCTACCAAAAATTCAAAAAAGCTTTAATACCTATCCTTCTCATATTGTTCCAAAAAACTGAAGAGAAGGGGATGCTTTCTAACTCATTTTATGAGGCCAACATCACCCTGATTCTAAAACCAAACAAAAAGAACACACAAAAAATGTATAGGCCAATATCTCTGATGAACATAGATGCAAAAATTCTTAACAAAATATTAGCAAACCAAATACAACAATACATTAAAAGGATCATACACCATGATCAAATGGGATTTATTCCAGAGATTTAAGGATGGTTTAACATCTGCTAATCAATCAATGTGATACACCACGTTAACAAAATGAAGGATAGAGATATGGTCATCTCAATAGATGCAAAAAGGCATTTGACAAGATTCAACACCCATTTATGATTAAAAAAAAAACCTCTCAATAAAGTGGGTATAGAAGGAACATACCTCAACATAATAAGGGACATATATGACAAATCCATAGCTAACATCATACTTAATGGTGAAAAACTGAAAGCTATCTCTGTAACATCAGGAACAAGACAAGGATGTTCATTTACAACACACCTATCCAACATAGTATTGGAAGTCCTAGCAGGAGCAATTGAGCAAGAAAAAGAAATAAAAGGCATCCAAATTGAAAAGAAAGAAGTAAAACTGTCACTATTTACAGATGACGTGATTTTATATATAGAAAACACCAAAGACTCCACCAAAAACTATTAGAAATAATAAATGAATACAGTAAAGTTGCAGAATGCAAGATTAAAATATGCAGAAATTGTTGCTTTCCTATACACTAGTAATGAACTATCAGAAAGATAAATTAAGAAAACAATCCCATTTACAATCACAACAAAAAGAATAAAATACCTGGGAATAAATTTAACCAAGTAGGTGAAAGACCTGTACACTGAAAACTATAAGACACTTTTTAAAGAAACTGAAGACACAAAGCAGTGGAAAGATATTCCACGCTCATGGATTGGAAGAAATAACATTGTTAAAATGTCCATATTACCTAAAGCAATCTACCGATTCAGCACAACCCCTATCAAAATCTCAAGAACATTCTTCACAAAAATAGAACAAAAAAATTCTAAAATTTATATGGAACCATGGAAGACCCCAAATAGCCAAGCAATACTGAGAGAAAAGAACAAAGCTGGAGGTATCATACTCCCTGATTTCAAACTGTATTAGTCATAGTAATCAAAACACATGATATTAGTAGAAAAACAGATACATAGATCAATGGAACAGAACTGAGACCCCAGAAATAGACCCACACACATATGGACAAGTAATTTATGAAAAAGGAGCAAAGAACAATGGAGAAAGGACAGCCTCTTCAATAAATGATGTTGAGAAAACTGGACAGCTACATGCAAAAAAATGAAATGACCACTACCACAGACCATACACAAAAATCAATTCAAAATGGATTAGACTCAAAGGTAAGACCTGAAACCATAAAACTCCTAGAAGAAAACATAGACAGTATGCTCTTTGACATAAGTCTTAGCAATATCTTTCTAGATATGTCTCCTCAGGCAAGGGAAACAAAAGCAAAAATAAATAAATGGGACAATATCAAACTACCAACGCTGCACAGCAAAGGAAACCATCAACAAATGAAAAGACAACCTACTGAATGGGAGAAGATATTTGCAAATGGTATAACTGATAAGGGGTTAATATCCAAAATATCTAAAAAACTGATAGAAGTCAACAACAAAAAAAACACAACCCAATTTAAAAATGGGCAGAAGAGTTGAGTAGACATTTTTCCAAAGAAGACATACAGATGGCCAACAGGAACATGAAAATATGTGCAACATCACTAATCATCAGAACCACAATGAACTATCACCTGATGCCTGTTAGAAGAGCTATTGTCAAAAAAGCAAGAAGTAACACCTGTTGGTGAGGATGTGAAGAAAAGGGAACCCTCATACACTGTTGGTGGGAAAGTAAATTGGTGCAGCCACTATGGAAAACAGTATCAAGATTCCTCAAAAAATTAAGACTAGAACTACCGTATGATCCAGCTATCCCACTTCTGGGTATTTATCCAAAGAATACAAAAACACTAATTTGAAAGATACATGCACCACTATGTTCATCACAGCATTACTTACAATACTAAGATATGGAAGCAACCTAAGTGCCAATCAGTGGATGAATGGATAAAGAAGAACATGAAATATATACGATGGAATACTACTTAGCCAAAAAAAATGAAATCTTCCCATTTGCTACAATATGGATGGACCTTGAAGGCATTATGCTAGTTGAAATAAGTCAGAGAAAGACAAACACTATATGATTTCACTCATAGGTGGAATATTAAAAAAAATCAAAAACAAAATAAATGAACAACCAAACCAAACAAACACATAGATACAGAGAACAGTAGTGGTTACCAGAGAGGAAGGAATGGGGGCAGAGTGAATTGCATAAAGGAAATAAAATGTACAGTGATGGATGGAAACTAAATTTTTGATGGTTAGCACATTGTAAGATACACAGAATTCGATATATAATACTATACACATGAAACTTATATAGTGTTATAAAGCAATGTTACCTCAATAAAAAATAAACTAAAAAAAGAAGCAAAACCACATCAAGTGGTTTTAACTTACTGGTTAAGTGATGAGTTAACTATAAAAAGCCTGGCTTGGAGGATGAGTGTACATGTGTGTATTTGTGTGTGTTTGTCCATATGAGGGGTTTTTTTTGCATTTTATTTTATTTTATTTTTATACAGCAGGTTCTTATTAGTCATCCATTTTATACACATCAGTCTATACATGTCAATCCCAATCTCCCAATTCATCACACCACCACCACCACCCCCTGCCACTTTCCCCCCTTGGTGTCCATACGTTTGTTCTCTACATCTGTGTCTCAATTTCTGCCCTGCAAACCAGTTCATCTGTACCATTTTTCTAGGTTCCACATATATGCGTTAATATGCGATACTTGTTTTTCTCTTTCTGACTTACTTCACTCTGTATGACAGTCTCTAGATTCATCCACATCTCTACAAATGACCCAATTTTGTTCCTTTTAATGGTTGAGTAATATTCCATTGTATATATGTACCACACCTTCTTTATCCATTTGTCTGTCGATGGGCATTCAGGTTGCTTCCATGACCAGGCTATTGCAAATAGTGCTGCAATGAACACTGGTGTGCATGTGTGTTTTTGAATTACAGTTTTCTCTAGGTATATGCCCAGTAGTAGGATTGCTAGGTCATACGGTAATTCTGTTTTTAGTTTTTTAAGGAACCTCCATACGGTCATCCATAGTGGCTGTATCAATTTACATTCCCACAAACAGTACAAGAGGGTTCCCTTTTCTCCACATCCTCTCCAGCATTTGTTGCTTGTAGATTTTCTGATGATGCCCATTCTAACTGATGTGAGGTGATACCTCATTGAAGTTTTGATTTGCATTTCTCTAATAATTAGTGATGTTGAGCAGCTTTTCATGTGCTTCTTGGCCATCTGTATGTCTTCTTTGGAGAAATGTCTATTTAGGTCTTCTGCCCATTTTTGGATTGGGTTGTTTGTTTTTTTAATATTGAGCTTCATAAGCTGTTTATATATTTTGGAGATTACTCCTTTGTCCGTTGATCCATCTGCAAATATTTTCTCCCATTCTGAGGGTTGTCTTTTTGTCATGTTTGTAGTTTCCTTTGCTTTGCAAAAGCTTTTAAGTTTCATTAGGTCCCATTTGCTTATTTTTGTTTTTATTTCCACTACTATAGGAGGTGGATCAAAAAAGATCCTGCTGTGATTTATGTCAAAGAGTGCTCTTCCTATGTTTTCCTCTAAGAGTTTTATAGTGTGCAGTCTTACATTTAGGTCTCTAATCCATTTTGAGTTTATTTTTGTGTATGGTGTTAGGGAGTGTTCTAATTTCATTCTTTCACATGTAGCTGTCCAGTTTTCCCAGCACCACTTATTGAAGAGACTGTATTCTCTCCATTGTATATCCTTGCCTCCTTTGTCATAAATTAGTTGGCCATAGGTGTGTGGGTTTATCTCTGGGCTTTCTATCCCGTTCCTTTGATCTATATTTCTGTTTTTGTGCCAGTACCATATTGTCTTGATTACTGTAGCTTTGTAGTATAGTCTGAAGTCAGGGAGTCTGATTCCTCCAGCTCCGTTTTCTTCCGTCAAGACTGCTTTGGCTATTTGGGGTCTTTTGTGTCTCCATACAAATTTTAAGATTTTTTGTTCTAGTTCTGTAAAAAATGCCATTGGTAATTTGGTAGGGATTGCATTGAATCTGTAGATTGCTTTGGGTAGTAGAGTCATTTTCACAATATCGATTCTTCCAATCCAAGAACATGGTATATCTCTCTGTCTATATCATCTTTAATTTCTTTCATCAGTGTCTTATAGTTTACTGCATACAGGTCTTTTGTCTCCCTAGGTAGGTTTATTCCTAGGTGTTTTATTCTTTTTGTTGTAATGGTAAATGGGAGCGTTTCCCTAATTTCTCTTTCAGATTTTTCATCATTAGTGTATAGGAATGCAAGAGATTTCTGTGCATTAATTTTGTATCCTGCTACTTTACCAAATTCATTGATTAGCTCTAGTAGTTTTCTGGTGGCATCTTTAGGATTCTCTATGTATAGTATCATGTCATCTGCAAACAGTGACAGTTTTACTTCTTCTTTTCCAATTTGGATTCCTTTTATTTCTTTTTCTTCTCTGATTGCCATGCTAGGACTTCCAAAACTATGTTGAATAATAGTGGTGAGAGTGGACATCCTTGTCTTGTTCCTGATCTTAGAGGAAATGCTTTGTTTTTCACGATTGAGAATGATGTTTGCTGTGGGTTTGTCATATGTGGCCTTTATTATGTTGAGGTAGGTTCTCTCTATGCCCACTTTCTGGAGAGTTTTTTATCATAAATGGGTGTTGAACTTTGTCCAAAGCTTTTTCTGCATCTATTGAGATGATCATATGGTTTTTATTCTTCAGTTTGTTAATTTGGTGTATCACATTGATTGATTTGCGTATATTGAAGAATCCTTGCATCCCTGGGATAAATCCCACTTGATTATGGTGTATGATCCTTTTAATGTGTTGTTGGATTCTGTTTGCTAGTATTTTGTTGAGGATTTTTGCATCATATTCATCAGTGATACTGTTCTGTAATTTTCTTTTTTTGTAGTATCTTTGCCTGGTTTTGGTATCAGGGTGATGGTAGCCTCATGGAATGAGTTTGGGAGTGTACCTTCCTCCGCAATTTTTTGGAAGAGTTTGAGAAGGATGGGTGTTAGCTCTTCTCTAAATGTTTGATAGAATTCACTTGTGAAGCCATCCGGTCCTGGACTTTTCTTTGTTGGAAGATTTTTAATCACAGTTTCAATTTCATTACTTGTGATTGGTCTGTTCATATTTTCTATTTCTTCCTGGTTCAGTCTTGGTCTAAGAATTTGTCCATTTCTTCCAGGTTGTCCATTTTATTGGCATAGAGTTGCCTGTAGTAGTCTCTTAGGATGCTTTGTATTTCTGCGGTGTCTGTTGTAACTTCTCCTTTTTCATTTCTAATTTTATTGAGTCCTCTCCCTCTTTTTCCTTTTTTGTTTTTTTGCGGTATGTGGGCCTCTCACTGTTATGGCCTCTCCTGTTGTGGAGCACAGGCTCCGGATGCGCAGGCTCAGCGGCCATGGCTCACGGGCCCAGCCGTTCCGTGGCATGTGGGACCTTCCCGGACCGGGGCACGAACCCTCGTCCCTGCATCGGCAGGCGGACTCTCAACCACCGCGCCACCAGGGAAGCCCTCCCTCTTTTTCTTGATGAGTCTGGCTAATGCTTTATCAATTTTGTTTATCTTCTCAAAGAACCAGCTTTTAGTTTTATTGATCTTTGTGATTGTTTTCTTTGTTTCTATTTCATTTATTTATGCTCTGATCTTTATTATTTCTTTCCTTCTAACTTTGGGTTTTGTTTGTTCTTCTTTCTCTAGTTCCTTTAGGTGTAAGGTTTGATTGTTTATTTAAGATTTTTCTTGTTTCTTGAGGTAGGCTTGTATAGCTATAAACTTCCCTCTTAGAACTGCTTTTGCTGTATCCCATAGGTTTTGCATCATCTTTTTTTCATTATCATTTGTCTCTAGGTATTTTCTGATTTCCTCTTTGATTTCTTCAGTGATCTCTTGGCTATTTAGTAACATATTGTTTAGCCTCCATGTGTTTGTGTTTCTTACGTTTTTTTCCCTGTAATTGATTTCTAATTTCATAGCATTGTGGTCAGAAAAGATGCTTGATATAATTTCAATTTCCTTAAATTTACTGAGGCTTGATTTGTGACCCAAGATGTGATCTATCCTGGAGAATGTTCTGTGTCCACTTGAGAAGAAAGTGTAACCTGCTATTTTTGGATGGAATGTCCTAGAAATATCAATTAAATCTATCTGGTCTATTGTGTCATTTAAAGCTTGTGTTTCCTTATTACTTTTCTGTTTGGATGATCTGTCCATTGGTGTAAGTGAAGTGTTAAAGTCCCCCACTATTATTGTGTTACTGTCGATTTCCTCTTTAAAATTGTTAGCAGTTGCCTTATGTATTGATTTGCTCCTATGTTGGGTGCGTATATATTTATAATTGTTATATCTTCTTCTTGGATTGATCCCTTGGTCATTATGTAGTGTCCTTCTTTGTCTCTTGAAATATTCTTTATTTTAAAGTCTATTTTATGTGATATGATTATTGCTACTCCAGATTTCTTTTGATTTCCATTTGCATGGAATATATTTTTCCATCCCCTCACTTTCAGTCTGAATGTGTCCCTAGGTCTGAAGTGGGTCTCTTGTAGACAGCATATATATGGGTCTTATTTTTGTATCCATTCAGCAAGCCTGTGTCTTTTGGTTGGAGCATTTAATCCATTCACGTTTAAGGTAATTATCGATATGTATGTTCCTCTTACCATTTTCTTAATTGTTTTGGGTTTGTTTTTGTAGGTCCTTTTCTTCTCTTGTGTTTTCCACTTAGAGAAGTTCCTTTAGCATTTGTTGTAGAGCTGGTTTGGTGGTGCTGAATTCTCTTAGCTTTTGCTTGTCTGTAAAGCTTTTGATTTCTCCATCGAATCTGAATGAGATTTTTGTCAGGTAGAGTAATCTTGGTTGTATGTCTTCCCTTTCATCACTTTAAGTATATCATGCCACTCCCTTCTGGCTTGTAGAGTTTCTGCTGAGACATCAGCTGTTAACCTTATGGGAGTTCCCTTGTATGTTATTTGTCATTTTTCCCTTGCTGCTTTCAATAATTTTTCTTTGTCTTTAATTTTTGCCAATTTGATTACTATGTGTCTCGGTGTGTTTCTCCTTGGGTTTATCCTGTATGGGACTCTCTGTGCTTCCTGGACTTGGGTGGCTATTTCCTTTCCCATGTTAGGGAGGTTTTTGACTATAATCTCTTCAAATATTTTCTCGGGTCATTTCTCTCTCTCTTCTCCTTCTGGGACCCCTGTAATGCGAACGTTGTTGCGTTTAATGTTGTCCCAGAGGTCTCTTAGGCTGTCTTCATTTCTTTTCATTCTTTTTTCTTTATTCTGTTCCGCAGCAGTGAATTCCACCATTCTGTCTTCCAGGTCACTTATCTGTTCTTCTGCCTCAGTTATTCTGCTACTGATTCCTTCTGGTATATTTTTCATATCAGTTATTATGTTGTTCACCTCTGTTTGTTTGTTCTTTAATTCTTCTAGGTCTTTTTGAAACATTTTTTGCCATCTTCTCAATCTTTGCCTCCATTCTTTTTCCGAGGTCCTGGATCATCTTCTCTATCATTATTCTGAATTCTTTTTCTGGAACATTTCCTATCTCCACTTCATTTACTTGTTTTTCTGGGGTTTTATCTTGTTCCTTCATCTGGTACATAGCCCTCTGCCTTTTCATCTTGTCTATCTTTCTGTGAATGTGGTTTTTGTTCCACAGGTAGCAGGATTGTAGTTCTTCTTGCTTCTTCTGTCTGCCCTCTGGTGGATGAGGCTATCTAAGAGGCTTGTACAAGTTTCCTGATGGGAGGGACTGGTGGTGGGTAGAGCTGGCTGTTGCTCTGGTGGGCAGAGCTCAATAAAACTTTAATCTACTTGTCTGCTGATGGGTGGGGCTGGGTCCCCTCCCTGTTGGCTGTTTGGCCTGAGGCAACTCAACACTGGAGTCTACGTGGGCTCTTTGGTGGGGCTAATGGCGGACTCTGGGAGGGCTCACGCCACAGAGTACTTCCCAGATCTTCTGCTGCCAGTGTCCTTGTCCTCACGGTGAGACACAGCCACCTCCTGCCTCTGCAGGAGACCCTCCAACACTAGCAGGTAGGTCTGGTTCAGTCTCCTATGGGGTCACTGCTCCTTCCCCTGGGTCCCAATGCGCACACTACTTTGTGTGTGCCCTCCAAGAGTGGAGTCTCTGTTTCCCCCAGTCCTGTCGAAGTCCTGCAATCAAATCCCACTAGCCTTCAAAGTCTGATTCTCTAGGAATTCCTCTTCCCACTGCCGGACCCCCAGGTTGGGAAGCCTGACGTGGGGCTCAGAACCTTTACTCCAGTGGGTGGACTTCTGTGGTATAAGTGTTCTCCAGTTTGTGAGTCACCCACCCAGCAGTTATGGGATTTGAATTTACTGTGATTGTGCCCCTCCTACCGTCTCATTGTGGCTTCTCCTTTGTCTTTGGATGTGGGATATCTTTTTTGGTGAGTTCCAGTGTCTTCCTGTCGATGATTGTTCAGCAGATAGTTGTGATTCTGGTGTTCTTGCAAGAGGGCGTGAGAGCACGTCCTTCTACTCTGCCATCTTGAACCAATCCCATACGAGCTTTTGTGTGTCTGTCTGCCCAGAATGTGGTTCAAATTCAATGATCTTTAAGATACAGTTAATGTATTTACAAAGGCAATTAAATACAGAGGATGTCCACTGATATTTGGAGGTCAGTCACCTTGATTTGGGGATAACTTTTCTCTCCACTGCTCTGGAATTGGTGAATTAAGTGCTGAGACCTGCATCACAAGGATGGTTTCCAGTCTCTTGATTTAGGCTGGATGGGGAATATTCTCAGCCCAACCTGTCCCAGGGCAGACATTACCTTTTCTTAGACATCATTTCCCACAGAAGCAGGGACTTCTCTTCACCTAGAGACCACTCTGTCTTGAATGCTTCATGCTCTCTTAATGAGTTTGAAACACGAGTCCACATCCTTCAGTGGCCCCGCCTTCTGACCTATAGCTTCATCTTATGAGAAACCTGGCCCATAGCTTTGCCTACCATGACTCAGCTTGGGACTTAGTTAAATTCTATCCCAGCCCGGAATCATTTTATGAGCAGCTCCCATGTGTGTGAGTTGATGAGCAGGGCCATCCCCTGGAGACCAAGAGCAGTACCCAAGTAGCATTTGGCCAGGTGGAAGCCAGATGTGTTAGGGTGGCCAACAGCCTTCCTCACTGGCTCCCAGCCAGGACCCCAGGGGTGACTTGACCCACCTCAGTGGCCACAGGAGGGGAGCTTTTTGGCTAAAAGGTTGAGAAAACTATTCATGTACAGAAGTTCAGGAGATGTTCATGCTCTGGTGAAAATCAGATCACCAGAAAAGCCGCATGTGGCCTGCACTAGAGACGGACACTGTTCCAAAGACACCAAACCTCTGAATGCAGTGTATCTGGCTGTTTCAGAGAACAGGGAACGCTTGTGGGGCTGGAATCCTTAGTGCCTTCGAGTCCTGACTATTTGAATGGGAATCAAGATTCGTTCAGCTGCAAGGCATAGAGTAAATAATTAACAGTGGTTTAAGACAGTGCTTTCCAAACTTTAATGTGCATGCAAACCTCCTGGGTTCCTTGTTCAACAGCAGCTTCTAATTCATTAGGTCTAGGTTCATGGCTGTAACATCCTCCCAGGCGAAGTCCAGGGACCACACTTTGAGTAGCAAGGGGCTGTACATTACAATCACCTGGGGAGCTTTAAAAACCCACTAATGCCTGAGTCCTATCCTCAGAAATTCTGACAATTGCCGTGGAGTATGGCATTGGCATCCACGTATTTAAAATCTCCCCAAGTGCTTCTAATACACAGCCAAGATTGAGAACTGCTGGCTTAAGCAAGAGAGACATTTAATTATCTCACATAAAAATAAGTACAGAGAGGGGCATTCCTGGGGCTGGGTCTGGAAGTACAATGTTGTAATTAAGGAGCTGGAATCTTCCTGTCCCTCTGCGCAAACATCTTCATCTGTCCTCAAACTTAATGCCTAATGGTTTCAAGATGGCTGCACAGTTCCAAACATCACATCCTCACAGAGGGAAGAAATGAATGTCAGACTCTTTGCTGTCTCTCTCTTAAGCAGGGATCAAAGTCCCTCATGGAACCCAGCTGCCAGCTGCACTACCCATACCCCCTTTACATCCCCTTATGTCTTTTTGGCCCAGAGTGGGTTATACTAGGGTTGCCAGATTTAGCAAATAAACATACATTCAGTTGTGAATTTAAGTTGTGACATATTTATACTAAAATACTATGCATTGTCAGAAATTCAAATATAACTGGACACCCTGTATTTTATCTGGCCCTAAGTACACACCCAACCATAAACCAATCACTGACAAAGGGAAATAGGATTATCATGCTTAGTTTAGCCTCCAGCCCCCCCCAACCCACCCCCACCCCACCCCTCCGTCCCCAATGACCCATCCCTATATCCTTTTCTCAGCCTGAGTACTTCTCTCTCAGTGACCAGATCTGGGTCACATGTCTGTCTCTGAGTCAATCGCTGGGCTAGAGGAGTGGAATAGGCTGATTGGCTCACATATTCCACCCTTCACAAATGTAATATAATGGAAATAAGGGAGAAGCCGTGCCTCCAAACACAGCTGGAGTGCTATCAGCAGCAGAAGGGTGAACTAACCCTGTCTTTTGTTTTGTTTTGTTTTGTTTTGTTTTGCGGTACGCGGGCCTCTCACTGCTGTGGCCTCTCCCGTTGCGGAGCACAGGCTCCGGATGCGCAGGCTCAGCGGCCATGGCTCACGGGCCCAGCCGCTCCACGGCATGTGGGATCCTCCCAGACCGGGGCACGAACCCGCATCCCCTGCATCAGCAGGCGGACTCTCAACCACTGCGCCACCAGGGAAGCCCCTAACCCTGTCTTTTATTTTCTATATTCTTGGGCCTTGCTGACCCTGGAGGGACTGCCCCTCCCAGGGATGGCCAATTCCTAGAGACAGTAAACAGCTTGCCTGTGAGTGTACTTTTCAACTACAAACCGACCAATCCAGAGCCCACATCCCAACCGCCTCCTTTTTCAGGCCCTCACACTCCAGGCCACTGTCCACCTGCCCTAATCACCCTACGGCCAGTATCAGACCACCAGAGACAGACCCTCTGCCCCAGAGCCCCCTAAAACCATTCAAACTAGCCAATCCTAAGCCTGCTTGCCCTGCTTCTTCTACTCCTTTCAACGGAAAGCACACAACAAGGCGCTTGCCCCCAGTTTCCCCCCGCCCCGCCTCTGCCCCACCAGGTACTTCCCGGCTGGCATGCTTCTCTTGGGAACTGTAAACAAACTATCTCTTCAGTGGCAGTGATCTTCTGTTGGCCTTACCATCCCTCAAATTTTCTGTTAATACACTATACTTTAAAACAGAGGGAGAGGATTTTTTTTCTCATTCCTTAAATATACATGAGCGCCTACTGTATGCCAGGCACTTTTTTAGTGCCTGGGATATAACCATGAACAAAGCCTACACAGTGCTTCTGAGACAGACGTTCTCATGAGGTAAGATCAATAAACACATAAAATACATATCATGTCAGATAGTGGTAAGTGTCGGCAGGGAGGACAGGGAATGGGCAGGGATGGGAGGGAGGCTACAGTTTTAAATAGAGCAGCCAAGGAGGGCCTTACTGAGAAGGTAACATCTGAGGAGAGACCTGAAGGAGGTAAGGGAGTGAGCCACACAGATAACTGGGAGAAGAGCAGTCCACGCATGGGGGAACAGCAAGTGCAAAGGCCCTGAGGTCAGATGGGCTTTTAACTGGCTCACCCTGGCTGTTGGGTGCAGAAAGGGATTTCAAGGGAGAAAAGTGACAGTGGTCGTCTGGACAGGAACCTGCTCTTCCCAGTACCCACTGCCCTGCCTGGTACATAACAGACCATCAATAAATACCTGCAAAATGAAGGAAGACACAGAGGTGGGGCTTACTCACCTCCCTGGAAGGATCCTCGCCTCTGTCACAGGATCTCTGACTGCAGCACATGGCGGGGGGGTCTCCACACACACCCATCCCACTACCATAATTTCCTTTCTTCTCGCCTCTCGTGGAAGTTTTCACATCCCACCAGCTCCCTTGCTCTGTCTCTGGCCACTTTTTCCTCTTGTCAAATTCCTCTTCCCTCCTCTTGTCAGGTTTGGGAATCCTCAGAGGGAAACATCCATTTGGGTCTTTCCGGCTGGACCTGAGTGAGGTCCCGACCATTTCTCCACAGCTGTGGTGTGTGAGACTGGGGCTCCTTGGTCACCTGGGGACCAGTTCCTCTTTGCAGATTCAGCAGAAAAATCCAGAAGCAAGAGTGATGTTTCTGAACACTCCAGACTAATGAGCTGTTTTCAGAGACGGCTGCCAAGGTGCATGAGAAGATGAAGAGAAAGAGTGGTGCGGCCACGAGCAGGGAATGGGGACCAAGAGGGGTGTCCATCCGTGCTGCAGACGGGATGTCAGACCGGCCGTGCCCTGGACACGCTCTTGGCTCAGCTACTTTAAGTCTTTTACTAAAAGAAAAAAACATTTTTTTTCATGTCATTTTTCCCTGACATTTTATTTTGAAAAATTTTAAGCGAATTTTACAGTGAACACATTATACCCACCACCTACATTCCACCATGAGCATTTTACTATAATTGCTTTTACTGTATCTGTTTGTCTCATATCCTTCCAACAATTTCCTCAGCATCTGGAGAGAACACTGGCCCCAGGCCAGGAGGAGAAGGAGCTGAGGGATTTCCTTAGAAACCAGCCCACTGATGGTTCCATCTGATGGGATAATTCTCTCTGGTTTCTCTCTAGGCCCTGCTCACAGAGCAGGAAACAAGGTTGATCCCAGAGAAACTCAGCTGGCTGATCATTAATGCCTGGGAGTGCTGAGAGGGCCAGCAGCGGGGACAGGGCACCGGGGACAGGGCGCAGCATGACCCTCTCCCTGGCTCCATCCCACCTGGCCCAGGGCGGCAGACATGAATGAGCTGCAGCTCCAGTCCTCCTTCCTGAGAATCACAGAACCTAGGGCTAGAAAGTCTCTTGAAGGACACAGGCCCATTTTTATATTTGTTTTTGACAAATGAGGAAACAGAGGCACAGGACTCTCAGGAAGATTATGTGCTTCCACACACGCCAGTGTCTACTCATGGTCACGAAGCTGGGCCTTGAGCTCCTGGTGCAAGAAGACTGGTATCAACATGTATGGCAGGCTGGTAAGTGGATTTAGACCACGACATGGGAATTGCAGCTGGATTCACAAGGATAATCACCTCTATCCCTTTTCTAATGCAAAACTGTTCTTGCCCCCACGCCTTAAGCAGAATAGATGTTAAGAGCAAATCATGTTTCCAACAAATATCTTTCGAGTACTTCCTTTGCCCGGCAATATTCCAGGGCCTGGGGCTACAGTAGTGAATAAGACAGACACAATCCCGACTCTCAAAGAGTGGAGGAGACAGACAATCACATTAGAAAATGAATACATGCAATAATTTCAAAGAGGAAAAAAATGCTAAGTAGGAAATAAAGGGAGGGAGGAATGTCAGATAGCAAGCGTCAGGGAGGCAGCTGTAGATGGACAATCGAAAGATTAAGCAAGGCCATGGTGAGGATCTTATTCTATTTAGTTTTTTTTTTTTAAGATTTTTTTTTGGGGGGGTGGGTACTTCCCTGGTGGCACCGTGGTTAAGAATCTGACTGCCAATGCAGGGGACACGGGTTGTAACCCTGGTCCGGGAAGATCCCACATGCCGCGGAGCAACTAAGCCTGCGTGCCACAACTACTGAGTCTGTGCTCTAGAGCCCGCAAGCCACAACTACTGAGCCCACGTGCTGCAACTGCTGAAGCCCACGCGCCTATAGCCCGTGCTCCGCAACTAGAGAAGCCACCGCAATGAGAAGCTCGCGCACCGCAATGAAGAGTAGCCCCTGCTCTCCGCAGCTAGAGAAAGCCTGTGCGCAGCAACAAAGACCCAATGCAGCCAAAAATAAAAATAAATAAATTAATTAATTAATTAAAATAAATTTTTTTAAAAAAGATTTTTTTTTGATGTGGACCATTTTTAAAGTCTTTATTGAATTTGTTACAATATGACTTCTGTTTTGCTTTTTTGGCCGCAAGGCATGTGGGATCTTAGCTCCCAAACCGGGGATCAAACCCGCACCCCCTTGCATTGGAAGTCAAAGTCTTAACCACTGGACCGCCAGGGAAGTCCCTAGATATTTATTTTTTATTTATTTAGGCTTTCATTCATTTAGATTTTATTCTAAATGGATGAAAATGGGGGAAGGGGCTTCAAAGGGGGAGGGACGTGAGCTGACATAGGTTCCAGCAGGGTCCTTGTGAAGAACAGACTATGGGGACAAGGGTGGAAGCAGGGATCCTACATAAGAAACCGGTGTCTTTGTCAGGCCAGAACTAATGAGGTCTGGACCAGGATGTGCAGTGCAGGCGGTGAGAAGCATCATTGTACAGACTCCATCTGTATTTGGGGGACTGGAGATAGGAACTGAGGCAAAGACAAGAACAAAGACCACACCCATCCTTTAACCT
Organism: Aethalodelphis obliquidens; assembly: GCF_003676395.1. Classification (NCBI taxonomy): domain Eukaryota; kingdom Metazoa; phylum Chordata; class Mammalia; order Artiodactyla; family Delphinidae; genus Aethalodelphis; species Aethalodelphis obliquidens. The sequence continues at coordinate 12,541,859 of NW_020838001.1, read as the reverse complement.
GAACCACCAGGTTGCTGACTGAGCACCAGCTCTTCTCTCTTGGAAGCAATAAACATTTACTGGAGGATCTGTGGTTCCAACAGGCTTAATATCAGGCTCTGATTGTAATATGGCATCAGTGACTCTTGATGAAAACCAACAGAATGTCTTGGCTTAAGGAAGTGTAATGGGGACAGAGGGGAGAGCTGAGCAAAGAAAACCAGTAAAGCCTTAAAACATATTGATATTTTTTCTCTCCTTTATAAAAATGGAGACCCTGGGGCAGAGTGAGGCTAAGAAACTTGTTCTAGGTCACACAGCCGGTAAGTAGTAAAGCTAAGATTTGAACCCAGAGCCCATGCTCTTAACCACTGCACTATTTAACCAGTGTCCTGGTAGAGGATACTGAGTTGCTCCAATTTGAAAGGTTATTTTTCACTGTTACCAATAATATTGCTAGGAATGTCTCTACGCTAGTTTCTTTGCACCCTTGAGCAAGCATTTCTGAAGATGAGTTCCAGACAGCAGATGAGGTGGTCTTAGGGTCCCTCACATTCTGTGGCATCTCTTGACCCCCATCCTGGTGACTCTCCATGCTAAGATCAGTGCCTGAAAGTCTTTCCTTCTCCAAAGGAGCCGGGACTTCTCCCCAGTGGTTGAACTGGCCCCGGAAGGTGGCTGGGTACCTTACAGAAGGTGGGGGATGGGCGGGAGGAGTCTTCTGAACCCCCAAATACAGCCAGATCAATGCTCCCCACCCCCAAAGCCCAGCACACTATCTCATCGTCGGCTACAGCCAAGGCGCAAAGGGGCTCCTGAAAAATGTATCATTTCTTTTCTGTTCATCCATGTGGTGCCTCTGACATGTCTCTGGGCTGGAGATTTCTTGGCTGAGATAATCCCGGGCTCCCTTCCAGTCCCAGGGCGGAGAACAGCCGTCCATCCTAATTAGGGTCTGGTTGAGGGGACTGCTTCCAAGACACAGCAGCAAGAAGAAGGACTTGTCCTGTTTCCTTTTTGCGAGGTGGCGGTCTGGGGATTGTAAACCATGAACGTCTTTGCCCTTCCCTCCATGAAGCGGTCATGCCTCCCTGAATCGTCACTTGGAAGTATCGAAAGCTCAGAGGATCCAGTCTATGAGCTTATTGGCCAATCAGAGGCCTAACTGTTACCACATTTTCAAATCGATTACAAAAATCCTTCTGTTTGGGTGACACTTGGAGACCTTAGGCTTCTGTCACCAGGAGGTTAAGAAAGGAAGGAAAGCGTGGATGCTGAAATCTTTGGTCAAGGAGGCGTGGCAGCCACGGACACTGTCCAAGTGTTACTGGCTTAACTCAATCCAGACAAACTGTGGTGAGCCTCTCTGGGTACAGGGCTTTCCCAGGCCCTGGGGGACACCCAGGTAAGTATGACCTTTACCTTGAGGAGCGAATTATCCAGCTCAGGGTCCTACCAGCGCCAGTCATCCATCTACGGCCTCTTGATTCTGCAGCATTCCAGTGACATGTGAGAACAAAAGCATGCTTGCTGACATGCAGTGCGCTGTGCCCCTTTTCCTGGGGAGCCCACGAGCCTGGCCTGCAAGGGCAGGGGAGCTTCTGTGACTCAGCGAAGCAGGAGTCTCTCGGGAGAGCAGGACAGCACTGCTCGGTTCTCATCTGGACTTTGCCCTGGGCAATTTTACAACCTCGGCCAAGACATTTTCCCACTTGGGTCTCAGCCTCTCTGACCCTATAGTTAAAAGTGAGTGTGGATCACAGCATCACCAAGGTCCGTCTCCCCCTCTATAACAGCCTGGGGTTCGGTATCTGAGAGATAACAGTGTGAAACGTCAGTCTCATCATGAAAAGCCTTCCCCAGGTCAGAAAAAGAGCGAATGTATCCTGAGGACGTACCGCTTTTCACAGCACAGGTGAGGGAGGTCCACCTGTGCAGGCAGGTAAGTCCTGGACTCTGAGAACACACTCCAAAGTCTGAGCCCACAGTTAACAAAGGTCATTTCCAGAGTGAGGAATCCAGGTGCATTCCTGGATCTGGGTGTGCTTTTCCCAGGACTGCCTCCACTCCAGGGAAGGTGAACCACAACAAGAGCCATCGTTTACTCCCTGGGGACAGGAGTAAGGACAGAGAGAGAACGTAACTTCCTGTGTGCATACCCACGTGACTTGATCCAGGATCACTACGCCTGGCATCTCACAGGTTCACATGTCCTCAAGCAGGTGGTGAGGATGCAGAGGGATGCCTCATACATAGTTGGGGCACTTCAGCCGCTTAGAGAGAAGAGGCTTTCTGGGCCTGGCTTACTCTACTTGAAGAGCTTCTTCTGGAGAATCCGACACATCACCATTTGAATTCTTCTCCTTCTGCCTCCCCATCACTCTGAATTTTCTCAGTTAGAAGGGACAGAAATTCAACTCAAGCAAGACTGAGCAAACAACAAAAAAAGTTTGTCTCATGAAAATTAAAAGTTCAAATAGAGCTTGCTTCAGGTATGGCTGGATCCAGGAGCTCCATCTGTATCTCCTGAGTCCTCATCTCTCTGATCTCAGCTTTCCCCCTTCATGGCTTCACTCTCAGGCCAGCTCTCCATGTGGTGGCACCTGTACAGCAAGCCATACCATAGGGATGATGGTTACTCATTCCCATTATGGCAGGAAAAGCCCCCAAATGGAGTCTGATTTGGCCTGGCTTGGTCCCCTGGTGAACTCTGAATGAATCAGGGAGATGGAACCCAGATCTGGCCTGTGGACTGTGTGGTTTAGTATTCACCTGCAGAGAGAGGTGGGTTCTTGCTCCAGGGTCTCCACTAGACATTCCAGACTATGCCATTTATAGTGTCCTTTCCTCAGGTGTGAGATGATGGTGGGGTGGAGGGAGGGAATGGAGAATTCCCAGACATCTTGGTTCTTATCCAGACTTGGTTGTTTCTAGACAGTTCTCTTCTTTCTTTACTTTGCCAAGTGATCTTAATTACATGAATAATATCCTTGTAATTTTTAAAATTCAAAATAGCACCTCCCTCCCCACCCACTTCTCAACTTGTCACCCCAGGCCACTATCATTTTCAATGTGACATGTATCCTCTAAAAGTATACAGAAATACACACACACAAAGAAAAATAAAAAGAGGGAGGCAGAGAGTAACAGGGTGATCTCTTAGATAATGGGACCATTAGATAATGGGAGAGCCTCTCTGAGGAGGTTACATCTGCAGAGAATGAAATAAGAGAACGAGCTATACAAGTATCTGAGGGAAGAGAAGTCCTGGCAGGGAGATGAACATGTGCAAAGGCCCTGAGGCAGGAGCATTTTCAATGTGTTTGAAGAACAGCAAGGAGGCCAGTGGGGCTGGAGCTGAGTGAGTGAGGCAGGGGAGTGATAGGAGTTGGGGTTGAAGAGAGAATGGGTGGTCAGATCACATAGAGCCTTGTAGGCCTTGGTGAAGACTCTGGCCTCTATTCTAAGCAAGAGTGGAAGTCAATGCAGGAATTTTTCATGATAAAATATGATTATCTGACTTAATGTATTAAAAGGACCACTGGCTGTCAAGTGGAACACACAGGGTGAAGGCGTAGGGTGGATGCCAGAAGACCAATTAGGAGACTCGTAACAGTCCAGGCAAGAGATGACAGCTGTTCGCACAGATTTAAGTCAAGACCCTGGGTCTACCGACTCCAGCTTCATTATTCTCACTCCCAACCTCCCTCCCTTGACTTACCCAAAAAGTTCCTGCCATCACATAAACTATTTATCTATATATTAAAGACATCATCACATTAGTTCTCTATCACTCACAGTCCTCCTGGGTCCCCCAAGTCCAGAATTGGTCTGGAGGTAGCCTTGTGTGTATCAGCTACCTGGGCGAAGCAGGTCTCTTGGACAGAAGTCTCTGGACTGGCAAATTAGGTCTTAATCATCATAATGTCTAGCAAATGCCAAATCTCAGTAAACAGTGGTTGTTTGGACCCAGTCCTTGGGAATACTGAGTTAATTCAGCATTTCCAAAAGTAGGTGCCCTGTGGTGACACTGGAGTACACAAGGTAATTTTACATGCCATGTCCATAAACATTATGTATTTTTAAGGAATGCATTTATTTCAATGTATATTAGGAAAAAATAGAAAACATGGACATGAGCTCCATGATTTCACAGCCATAACTGCATGAGCTGAGGTTTAATTTAAAAGAAGTCAATTTAAAGAAGAATATTAAATAGTAGTACAGGCAGTGCACTGAGATGGCCCAGAACAACAATCTTGCCGTGGAGTGGGAACAGGTGCCGCTCAGGAGCCGCTGAGCTGCTGGCAGCCTGGTGTCTGGGCACTGGAGTTCGAGTCCCATCCCCACCCCATTATAGTCCCAGAGAGAGGTGTCAGGGTGACCTCACCCCAGCCCAGTGAAGTAAGAAGGTTTGGTCATGGAAAGAAATTGGGTCTGTTTTTCTCCACACATCCCCAAGCTAACACTGGAGAAGACAATTTAGTTGGCTGGCCTGGCTTCACTTAACATATTTCAAACTGGCTTCTTTTGCCCTTCATGGCGATGTCTTCCAGGTGCTTACCTCCCTTCTGGGCTGTCTGTCTGCGGCAGGGAGGGGCTGCAGAAAGGGTTTAGATCATATGTTTTTGTGTAAAAGAGGCTGGTTTATAAAGCCTCTTCATTAACAGCTGTTTTAATGAAGCAGGTCCCCGAGGGGAGGCTTAACACAGTGTCACTTATGCATAGATGCTGCTGTCGTTTAAAAGGACTGCTAAAATTGTACTTTACCAGCACGTTGACGTCAATCTTCCACTGGCCTATTTGGACAGGGATGAGTGCATCTAACAAGTAAGTGTGCAGAGGAGCTTACGGGCAAAAGTACCCAACAGCTAATTGCCTCTGAAATGAGTAGGATGGAAACATAAGCGCCCAAGACCCTGGTTGTACGTCTGGTAAAAATAAGAAACGGTTCTGCAGGCTGCTTGCTTTTTGCCAACACGGCATTCGGAGCTGCTGACTGGAGCAGGTGACTTATTCACCAGGTGGCGGCTTCCCCTGCGCTCGGGGGACGGGTCTAACAGGTGGATGGGCAGCCAGCTTTTGCTCTTTTTGCTTCTGCGGTAGTCTCTGGAGACCCACAGAGGACGAGTTCTCCGCACAAACTACTTCATCATTACTTGTGAACAGCAGGCAAAAGGTTGATTCTGCCTGAGGTGCCCCGGATTCTGCATTCAACAAATATTCATTGAGCACCTACTATGTGCCAAGCACTGTACTTGACCGGGTCACTAAAGGCTTTTAGCGGAGAGAGAGATAACATGGACTGCAATCCCCCCTGGCTGCAGGGTGGTCCCTGGGAGATAGAGGGATAGAGTGGACATGATAAGGCGGGTCCGGTGGTTGCCATGACTCCTGCCCCCTCCAATACGTACCTAACATTTAGCTCACTTTTACGGAGCCCTGTCCCCCACGGTAGGTGAGGCATGGCTCTAAGTCATCTATATGAATCACTTTATTTAACCCTCACAACCCAAGGTGCACAGCATTACTAACTGCATTTTATAGGCAAGGGAACTGAGGCACATAGAGATTAAGTAATTTAATCTAGTGAGTAAACAGCACGGTCAGAATTTGAACCATAGTTCATTGAATTTCACAGTCTATTTTAATCACTCTGCCATCTTGCCTCTTCTCCAAGGAAATGCAATGGCTAAAAAACAGATGCTGAGCGCTGAAATTCAATAATCAGGACCCTGGCAGGATTTCGCCAGTCCCGTACGGCAGAAAAGAGACAGGAGGCGGCTGCTAAGCAACCCACTTGTTGTCAATGAGCAACTCCTGGGAGCTGGGTCAGTGTTATCATGTGATCAAGATCTGACCAACCAGAGCACCCCGTTCTCCAGACTCTGGCGACTGGCTCTGGATGTGACCCAAGTTGCTCCAGATACAGTTAGCCTGGGACTTTTCAGTGATGTTGGGAAAGAGGTGCTCTCCATCTTCTGGGGTAGCTAAGCTAGCAGGATATCAGCCCAGAGCTGCTGGGGATCATCCCTGATGCTTCCAGGGGAAGGCCTGCCTTAGCTAGCATAAAGCCACTATGGAGATAAAAAGAGGCCAGACGACACTGTCAGTATCAGGATTAAGCTGAGTTTTATATAACCCAATAAATTCCCTTTGTGCTTAAGCCATTTTAAGTTGGTTTTTCCATCACCTGTAACCAAAAGTGTCGTGACAGACATTGTAGGGAAAACATTAGTGCTCCCATTGGACAGGTGATAAAACTAAGGCTGCAAGCAGAAGACAAGAAAAGGGAAGGAACTGATGGTTATTATCTGCTACTTTCAATCCACTCTCTCATTGCTTTATTTAATGTTATTAAGCTGGGCTGCAGACCCCAGTGTGACACTAACTCACAGTGCGCTATTGCAAGTCACATCCTCCAAGCCTCAGTTCTTCATCTATGCAATAACTGAGCTGGGTTCTATCAGTGTGTTCCCAAGGATGTTCCTTGTGGTGTCAGTACCATGTAAAGCTCTGCTATAGAAAGGTTCCAAGGTCAATGGGTCAGGGCGACGCTGCGCCCTCTAGCTTCCTCTTCAGAATGTCAGCATGTTAAAGGCTCTGAAGAGCCCTGCAGCCAAGACACACGCATGGTTAACGTAGCATTTCCAAAATGTATGAGTTTGGTTCTGAATTCATCATGGATGTTAAAAACATGAATAGAAAGAAAGAGAAAAAAGATATCCAATACGTAATATCCTGTTGTCTTGACATGTCAAAAACTGTCATAAGGATTGAAATTTTTGTTTCACTTTGGAAAAGCTCATTTCAATTCTCTCAAAGGCTGAATAAGTGGGAAGTCATTAAGCTGCAGCATGTGAGCCACAGGTTAGACAAAGAGAAAAACTGTCCTATAGAGCAAGTCGTCGACCTAGACATGGAGTAGTAAGCCCTGGATGGGGAGATGTCCATCTGTGATAGTCCAAGGACTAGGTGACCTCCCCTTGAAACAGAAGGCACAAAAACTTAGAGGGGCTTCCCTGGTGGCGCAGTGGTTGTGAGTCCGCCTGCCGATGCAGGGGACACGGGTTCGTGCCCCGGTCCGGGAGGATCCCACATGCTGCGGAGCGGCTGGGCCCGTGAGCCATGGCCACTGAGCCTGCGCGTCCGGAGCCTGTGCTCCGCAGCGGGAGAGGCCACAACAGTGAGTGGCCCGCGTACCGCAAAAAAAAAAAAAAACTTAGAATATTCTTCTTCTGACAACATAGTGCAGAGCACAGAGGGGCGACCTACAGAAGCTCATATCATGGGGACGCCCCCCATTTCTGTCCATTCCAGTTATCTGAGGTTTCTCAGATAATCCTGAGGGATTAACCCCAGCTGGGCTGGGGGTGGAGGGGGCAATACTCCCAGGGGCAAACTTTCCTCTGACCCTTGCTCTGTCTCCACCGTGTATGAAGTTGAGCTCTCCTCTGCTGGCTTACCTGTGCCTGCGTCTCCAGACAGACCTCATACCAGCGGCTGCAACAGTCTCTGTCCCAGGCTGGGTCCTAGCAGGAAACAGAAGGCAAATCTCAAGAGGGAGACAGAGCAGGGTGAGGGAGGCAGTGTTGACAAGGTGACTGCAGGTTAAGGGAACCAAGAAGGGATGGTGAGGGCCCTGAGGATTAGCATCAGAGGGAAACTATTACCTCCCCAGCCTGAAGGCGGAAGCTGATCTGGAGCCTAGAGAGGGCTGTGGTTGCAGGAGAGGGGAGCCTGACATGAGCAAAGGAAGGAAGAGAAACTCAGCCTTTGCCAACCTCTGCACTGCAAGTCCTTTCCCAGATATACTGGGGGGAGGGGGCAGAAGTTTTTACTTTTTATGAAGTCCAATTTATCTTTATTTGTAATTGTTCTTACTATGTATGTCCTGTCTAAGAAATATTTGCTTTCCTCAATATCTCCAAGATTTCCACCTCTGTTTTCTTCTAAAGTTTTAGCTCTTATGTTTAAGTCTATGATCCATTTGAAGTTAATTTTTATATGGTATGAGTTAGTGGTTGAAGTTCATTTTTCCCCATGTAAATATTCATTTATTTCTGAACCATTTGTCAAAAAGACTTTCTTTTCCACACTGAATTACCTGGGCACCCCTGTTGAACACCAATTGAATATATATGAGTGGTGTATTTGTGGAGTGTCTCTTCTGTTCCACTGATCTCTACATCTTTCCTTACACCAATACCACCCTATCTTGATTACCGTAGCTTTATAGTAAGTCTTGAAATCAGATAGTGTAAGTCCCCGAACTTCATTATATTCAATTTTTTATTTTTTTTATTTTTTTACTATTCCAGGTCCTTTGTGTTTTCATTTAAACCTTATAATCAGCTCATCAATTTCTCAAAATGCCTCCTGGAATTTCAGTTGGTATTCCATTAAATCTATAAATCAGTTTGGGGAGCATTGCCATCTTAATGATAATATTCAGTCTGCTAATCCAGGAACTAGGTATATCCTTCCATTTATTTCAGTGTTTAATTTGTTTGTAGTTTTTAGAACACAGGTCTTGTGTATATTCGGTTAAATATATCCCAAGGTATTTTAACATTTTCTGATGCTATTGCAAATGGCATTTTAAAATTTCATTTCCCAACTGTTCATTGCTAGTATATAGAATTTAAATTGATTTTTTCTATTGATCTTCTACCCTGTGATCTTTCTAAATTCGCTTATTACTTCTTGTCAGTTATTTTGCTGACTCTTTAGGACAAATGTCTCTGTTATCCAGCCTTGGTCCCCTCCTTGGAAGTAACCTCTGTGATCTGTTAAATGCATCTTTCTAGATCATTTTTCATACATTTTTCCCATATAAATACGGGCCCACAAAAAGGACATAATATTTTATCTTATTTCATGCAAATGATATCAAACTGTGTTATCATTCTTCAACATTGTTTCACTCTTCAACTCGCTTTCACTCAACACCATGTCTTTTTTTTTTCAATTTTTAAAATTTTTGTTTTAACATCCTTATTGGAGTATAATTGCTTTACAATGTTGTGTTAGTTTCTGCTGTATAACAAAGTGAATCAGCTATATGGATACATATATCCCCATATCCCCTCCCTCTTGCATCTCCCTCCCACCCTCCCTATCCCACCCCTCTAGGTGGTCACAAAGCACTGAGCTGATCTCCCTGTGCCATGCAGCTGCTTCCCACTAGCTATCTATTTTACATCTGAACACCATGTCTTGAAGATGTTTCCATGACAGTAATAAAGATCTAAAGATTCTGTTCAATCTCTGTATTCTTTAGTTTGGAGAAAGTCATATTTACTTAGCTGTTCTTCTGCTGAGGGACATTTAGGTCAACTGCAATTTTTGCTGCAATGAGCGTCCTCAGACACAGCTCCATGTCCATGTGGGTGAAATTTTCCCAAGGACACACTATGACTGAGGGCGGACTAGCTAGGTCATGGGATACACACACCTGACGTTTTCAGAGATGAAGATCTCCCTCTGCCTGGGGCTCCTGGAGAGACTCAGACCTGCAGGGCATCATGTTGAGTCCAAGAGGGAGGGGATGAAGAATCGGCCCTGCTGGGGAGAGGAGGGATGTGGTGTGCATGGGGAGTATGGTGCTCATGAGCACACGTGTGCATGGGGGACACAGATTACGGTATGCATGGAGGTGCATGTACGTATGGTGTGCGTGCGAACACATACGTATGGTGCACATGGTGTGTGTGTGTGTGTGCTGATTTGCAGGAGTCACGTGCAAGCTTGCAGCCTGCGCTTGCTATGTTTGTGCACATATGAACATGCATCTCCATGTGTGTGCTGCCAAGGCTGGTATTGGTTCAGGTGTGGTAAGTGCAGGTGCATGCAGGTAGGTGCTTGCAGGGGGCGCAAGTGCGGAAGTGAATGTGTGGACCTGTACATGGGACTGTGATTATGACTGATGTCTGTAGAGTGCCCACTGTTTGCCAGACATTCTTCGAAGTACTTTCCATGTATTGACTCACGTGACCCTCACAACAGCTTTATCTGAGACAGGTTCTTAGTTTTAAGAAACCGGGGCACAGAGGGGTTAAATCGCTGAGCCAAGTCACACAGTTTGGTGCTGGGATCTGGACCCGATAGCCTGGCCCCAGAATCAGTGATTCGACTCCTTACATGTGAGGGTGTATGTACACAGTAGGGCGCTATGCATACAACTGTTACAGGCAGTGTGTCCACATGTGTATGAGACGGTGGGAAAATGCTTTGTGTGTGTGTGCACACATGCATGGCTCCATGGATGTGTGCGTACATGGGAGTATACATGTGTGCAAACACAGGCATGTACTGTAGACAGGCTTGGTACAAGGGTGGATATGTGCTCACACGTGTGTATCCACAGCGTCCCTGTGGGTGTGTGCTCAGGCAGGCACGCTCATTTGGGAACAAGGTGTGGATTTGCACCCAGGCGTGATGGAGGGATCTCAGGGCCCTGGCGGAGCTCTGAGGGAAGCCGACATCCTCCCTTCCCTCCCCCCCACCCCCCTCCCCACACTCCTTGCCCTGCAGCTTCTCCTCCTCTTCCCACTGTGTCCCTGCGGGTCCTCTCAGCTGGGGAGGAGAAAGGCAGCCTGACGATGAGTCTGCATTAGATGCTGCTCATTTGTGTTCTCCAAGCTGAGGGCAGAGCACTGGTGGGGTGTCAGCAGCCCCTGGGGAGGAGGGCGGGCTTCCTGGGGTTGCTCATATGCCACAGGTTGCATTTCAGGGTGTGCACAGGAGGCTTGCCCTCATGAGACAAGGGGTGCGGTTCTGGAGAGAGGCCTCCACCCAAGACCCCGTGCCTCCTGGGAACTTCACAGGTGTCATGGATGGAAAAGAATGAGGACGCCACTCCCCCAGGCACCACTGCCTGTGAAATCCTGAGCTGCAAGCCCTCATCTGGATGTTGGAGCATCTTGACCTTGGCTGAGGCCTGTCCCACCTCTCAGACTCACTCTCCTGCTCGGAGATAAGGAACCTCAGTGACATCCATGATTTCTGTGTCTAGGTGTCCATCCCTGTCCACCTCTGATTCCCCTCTGTGGACCAGGCCTCCCTCACACTGAGCCACTGTGTGAACTGGGCAGGGCTGACCCCAAACCCCAACACTGGGGTGGGCGTGCGACCTAGGAGTGGCCAAGCAGACCCATCCAGCCTCTTGGACACTCAGATTGGCTGTGGGATGGACGTGTGACCCAAAATGGGCCAATGAGGGCCTGCCCTGGGGCTTTTGCTGGATCTGGTGGGAAGAGACTCTCTCTGTGCGATGGGGCTGCTGGGCTGGTGGGACAGAAGCTGGGAGCTGCTGATGGTCACCTTGGTCACTCCATGGAGACAACCTGCTTGAGAGTGAAGCCAACCCAGAGTAAAGCAGAGCCCAGACACGGAGAGAGACTGAGTCATGACTGAATTTTTGGAGGCCCTGGATCCAGCTGGGTCAGAAGCCCAATACACCTGACTTTTATTACCTGAGACTAAATTTTCTTTTTTAACTTAAGCCCGTTTGGATCGAGTTCTGCCACTGGCAACCAGAAGAATCCCAACTACTAGAACCCAGAGTTTGCTCTGGGGACATCTAAGTGGTGGGTCCAAGCAGACCCTCAGAAGGGGGCGCTTCAGGAAGGCTGTGTCCTGGGTGTCTGGGACCAGGCATGAGGATGGGGCAGTGCTGAGTTCTCTCCCCCACCCCAGGATGGCCCCCATGGTCCCCTGAGCACCCAGCTCACAGCCCTCTTTCCATGGACCACACAGTTGACTCCGCCAGGCCCAGTCAGGTGGCTCTGGACAAAAAGAATCAAGAGGAGGCTTCCTGGAGAGCAGAATCTGAGTGGGATGAGGGAGGAGAGGTACACGGGACATGTGCCCACTTGAAAAACGGATGGCTGCCCCATCTGATGCTGCCACCGTCCTCTGTCCTGCTTTCTTTTCTCCACAGCTCTGTGGTCATGATTACATGTAATCAATAAATAAAGCATGTAATTAACACATGATTACATGTAACTAATAAATACATGTAACTAGTAAATTACATGACCAGCTCTGCAGTCATGATTACACATTTTGTCTCTTCCCCCAAACTAGGCTGGAAGTTCCATGAGGGCAGGGATCTCGGTCCACGGTCTTCACTGCACAGCCCTGCCACATAGTGGGAGCTTTATAGAAATATGTTCACAGGAGGAATGAACTCTCCTTTCTGGGCACAGCACCCCAACTGTCCTTTGGGGAATCTCTGTCCTGCACTCTTGGCTCACGAGCTATGAGGGAGGGAGCCCCACACCCACTGCATGCGGGTCCATGACCCAGGCCTGGCAATTGGCATATCCAGGACCGCTGGCTACACCTGGGCAGGTGGTACCCGCACAAGGGGCTGAAATCCCGCCCCCCCCCCCCAAGCCAGTGTCCTGGCACAGGGCTGCTTCTCCCAGGAGAAAAGAGCACATTTCCTGACACCAAGGCACCTCAAGGGGTAGCCCTGGCCATGAGGTAATCCTACCACCTTGACCCCAGTGTTTGGGTCAGAGATGGGCATGTGACCTGGTTGCTCCAATCAGATGAATCCTGAGAACTCCGCAGGTGCCACTGTTACTGGCAGAGTCCATTAAAAATTCCTGCGAAATAAAAATCTGTAGCAACAAAATAAAATCTAACCTTTTTCTTTTCCTGTGTGCTTCGTCTGGTTTTGCTTGTTTACAGGGTGCTGCATGCAGAGGGCTCGCGCCCGGCCCTTCAGACCAGAGCTGCTGTGGGAAACGGCTGTGCAGGAACCTCAGCCCCGGACGGCGCACAGAAGCGCTGCCCGTGACACGCAGTCCAAGATGGCGGCGGGAGGCCGTGTGCAGACGCGCTCTGCAGAGCCCTGCGATCTGGAGCGTGAACGACACAGCTGCGCCTGCGCCCGCCCTGGGAAACTCTGCCCCTCCCCGCTCCACTGAGGAAACCCTATAGGCAGGCCCGCCCACGGCCTATGGGAGGTTGCGGGAGAGCGTGTGCTCTGGAGCGGGAGCTGGCACCTCTCCGTTCTTGGATCAAAGAATAGAGCTTTCGGGCTTCCCTGGTGGCGCAGTGGTTGCGAGTCCGCCTGCCGATGCAGGGGACGCGGGTTCGTGCCCCGGTCCGGGAAGATCCCACATGCCGCGGAGCGGCTGGGCCCGTGAGCCATGGCCGCTGAGCCTGCGCGTCCGGAGCCTGTGCTCCGCAACGGGAGAGGCCACGGCAGTGAGAGGCCCGCGTACCGCACACACACACACACACACACACAAAGAATAAAGCTTTCCTTTGCTTCTGAACTGAACTCTGTCTCCTTCTGTCGGCTCAAACAACATGGGGCAGGAGGACCCTTGTTCGGAATGGACCCAGGAGGGTGGAAGGAAGACAACATCTTCCTTCTAGGGTTGCTGCACTGGTGGGGGCTTCTTCACCCAGCGAGGGAAGAGGAAGGGCGAAACTGACTAGAGCCCTTGGATCCAGCGCTACCTGAGGGCAGAACTATCCTCGGGCCTTTTCAGTTCTATGAGCCCGATCACCCATTCCCTTTTTGCTCACATCTGTTGGCACTGGATTTTATATCACTGGCATCTGCTGGAAACCTTTCTATCTGACCCAGGAGGTGGGGCAATGATACCCTGCAGGGCAGGTGTGTGGTTAAATGAGACCCGGTCCTTGAAAAGCACTTTGTCTGTTTTAAGCACTTCATATATAAGAAGGGCAGCTGGAGGTGCCGGCAGACATTGACCTCATCCCCACCATCCCTCCTCTCCTCCCAGGTTGCTCTCTTCAGGAGTCCAGACCCTTCCCCAGGGCAGCCACTGCTTCCTCCTCCAAAGGGAATTTCAGGTACTCACAGCTCGTCTCTTTTGGCCGAGTAATTTTCTTTTTTCCCATTTTGTCATCTGGAAAGATGGCAAACTGAAGCACTTAATCTTCCTCCTCCAAACCCATTAATATGAAAGTGCACAGCACTGAAGTACGACAGCAAAGACAAGTCATTTATATCAATTAGCAAAAATAAACATGAGCTTTGTGCAAACTCGGAATAAAGAACAACCTTAGAAGCATAAAGCCCAGCAGGGAAGCCCAGGAGTTAAGATCCCTGGAGCCTCTTGGAGGAAGTGGGGATTTGAGGGCGCTATTAAAATTACATCTCATCCCCTTTCCATCCCACGAGGTCCCGAGGTGAATATTTCCAGGAATCAAAAGAATTTCCAGGCAAAGCCACACCTCACTGTTCCCAAATTTCAGCTCAGCCAAGCTGGAATGCTGAGTCTATCTCCAAAGCATGTTCTGTCCACCCACGTTTCTTCATGGCCACTGCCTCCCTGGGTTGAGCCCCGTCATCCATCATGGCCTTCCTGTATATATTTCTTTCTTCCTGGGTAATTATAACAGCCTCCTCCCTGGTTTCCTGGCTTCCACCCAGCTCCCTTTAATCCAAACCCCCAGTCAATCAACACATATTGCAGTCAGGGTGAGGTTTAGAAATCTAAATTAAATCATGTCACCCTCTGCTCTGAAAACTTCAATGGCTCCCCATTGCTCTTAGAATAAAATCTAAACTGCAGATCCCGGCCTCCAAGGCCCTGCATGGTCTGACCATCTCTCAGACTCATCTCCCTCCAGTCTCCCCTGGCTCAGTCCACTGCAGCCACACCGACCTCTTTATTGTTCTTTCAACTCACTAAGCTCAATCCTACCCCAGGCCCTTTGCACCTGCTGTTTACCCACATCTTTTCCTGTTGGCCCTTTCTTATTGTGCATATCTCAGCTCAAATGTGACTCCCCCACCCCACCCCCTGAAGGCTAATGTCACTGCTTTTTTTCACATTCATTCAGTCCACAAAAATCTGTTGAACAGCTTTTGTGCGCCAGCCACATTCTAGGCCCTGGGGATACAGCAATAAACAAGACAGATAAAAACCCTGCCTGGTGGAGCTACATTCTGGTCTGGGGAATGGGGTGAATAAGAAAACCAGCAAGTGCTCCAAAAAAATTTATCGAAGGGTGAATCCCCTGAGTCCTGAGCAGATGGAAAGCCCCTTGGGTTGACTGGAGAGGAGCCTGGGATAAACGCCAAATTCCAGAAACGCAGATCAAAGACAGGGGCGACAGACTGCCTACAGGGAACTGAATCGCCCAGCAGAAAGTGACAGGTGTCACCAGACCTTCTTCTGAATTCTAAGAGGGCAAACAAGTGTTAATGAAACGTTTGATGTCTGCTCCAGCTCATGTGCAAGTTGTAGGTCAAATTTATGGGCCAGAGAGAGCTGTATTTTAAAGTGCTGTGTGTATGTGTTTTATTACATAAAATAACTTTGTGTAATCAATATGTTTTATTAAATCCCAGTTCATATGTTCATTGTTTTAACTATTGATGGAGATGGAGGTACAGCATGGGGTCTCTGCACCCGGAGAATTCAGCAGAGCCCGGGGCACAGGGGGTGCTCCGTGGGGGGCAGAGGGATGGTCTGCTGGGTAGCCAAATAGCAACGAAGTCTTCTGATTTAATGAGCACATACTACATGCCAGGTCCCATGTCAGCGTTCACATGTGCGATTTCATTGACTCCTCAGGACGACCCCATTCTGCCGAGTCTCATTATTATTTCCATTTTACAAACAAAGGAACAGAAGAACAGAGAAGTCTAGCACTTTTCACAAGGTGACACAGCTCTTAAGCAGCAGAGTTCGGACTTAAACCCAGGTCCACATGACTTATCTAAAGCTAGGGTGATCAACTTGTCCCAGTTTGCCCAGAACTGTCCCATCTTGAAAACTGAAAGTCCCACATCCTGGAAACCTCTTGAGCCCCAGAAAACCTAGGACTGTTGTCACCCAAAACAATGCCCATACTTTGAACCACAAAGTTAAATGGCCTTTTTTGGGAAAGCATACAAGGGGGGTAGTAAGGGTTTCCCAGGAGGTATAAACACATGAATAGGGACAAGGATCTCAGAAAGGGATGGGAATGCTTGAGGAATGGGAAGTAGCCATATTTCGTTGGAATTTTTTAATTTTTAATTTTGAAATAATTATAAATTCACAGGAAGCTGCAAATAATATTACATTGAGCCCTGTGTACCCTTCCCCCATCTTCCCCCATGGTGAGATTTTATATAGTTGTAATTCTATAGCAGAGCCAGGAAATTGACCTTGATACACAACTGTTAACTAGACTACAAACCTTATGCAGTTTCATCATTATTTACGTTCACTCATTTGTGTGTGTGTGTGTGCATGCATGTGCATATAGTCCTATGCAATTTTATTGCACATATAGGTTCATGTAAGCACGACAGCCATCAAGATATAGGACGGTCACTTCATGACAAAGGAAATCCCTTCTGCTGCCCCTTTATATTCACACCCACTCCACTCAAAACCCCACTCCTATCTCTATCATCTGGCAACCACTAATCTATTCTGTCTCTACAGTTTTGTCATTTCAAGAGTGCCATGTAATGGAATCTCACAGTTTGTAACCTTTTACAATTGTCTTTTTCATTCAGTATAATGCCCTTGAGATCCATCAGGGCAGTGGCACACATCACTAATTCACTCCGTTTTACGGTTCAGTTGTATTCCATGTTCCATGACATGGATCTGCTAGAGTTTGTTTAAACATTCACCTATGGAGGACATCTGGGTGGTTTCTTTCTCGTTTGATTTTTTTTAAGCTCTGTCAGAGGTAAAGGAAGATGGGCCTGGCTGTGAGGAGCTGGAGTGCCAAGATGGAAAGTTGGGGCTTGATCCTGTCAACCTGTGCAGTCAGAGCAGAGTCTAAATGAAGGGGCAGCTGGGGTGTGAGGAGCTATTTGTTAGGAAGTATGTTGTTATTCAGTTACAAGTCACAGAAACCCAAAGCAAAGGGGGTAGATTTTTGGCTCATGGAACTGAAGAGTCCAAAAATTGTACTGCTTCAGGCATGGCTGGATCCAGGGGTTCCAACGATACCATCAGACCTGGTCTTCCTCCTCTTCTCTCTCTTCTTCCTCTTCCTTCTCCTATTCCTTCTTGTTTTTCTCCTTCTTCTCCTCCTCCCTCTCCCTCTTTTTCATTCTCTCTCTCTCTCACTCCTTTTGGCTCTACCTTCCTTTCTATTAACTTTATTCCCCACAAGCCCACTCTGAGTAGCACCACAGGAAGCCCCCAGCCTCCCTCATACCCTCTCAGTACCCTCAAGGAAACGGAGTGCCTCTTTCCAACTGGTTCCAGGAGCTCCACCTCCTGAGCTAATCACTGAGGCTGCGGGAATGCAGTACTCTGACTGGCTAGACCACCTTGGTCACATGCCCTCCCCTGGAGCCAGAGTAGAATCAGCCTGAGAGTGTGGAGGGGAGATTCTCCAAAGGAAACCCGGGTCACTGTCTCCGGAAGACAAAGGAGGGATGGATGCTTGATGGGCACCTATATCAGGTGACCACTGCTGAAGGATTGCTCTGCCAGCGTGTTTGGGATGGGCTGCAGATGAAGAGTCAGCTATGCCATAGGCCAGTGGAGAGATGAATAAGGCAGAGTGGGAACAGTGCCTAGAGCTCATGATACTCCTGAAAGCCCATAAAAATATTCTAATTTCTTTGAAAACCATGAAGAAAAAAATGAATTATAATCCATCCTGGAATATATTCATCTTTATACTAACATAGTCATAAAACATCATTTTTATTTATTTATTTTAGGAAGAAGGGGCCCATGAAGAGTAACAGAGTAGGACTAAGTGTTTGCTTGGACATGGTGGACAAAGGGAGGCAATTAGGAAATGTGATCAAATTTTGACCCTGGTATCTAAAGGAATGGTTTGTTCATCTTAAAGAAGTTGAGTGAAGAGCTAAGTCTCAGTTGACTTAGTTGGAAGTACTAATGCAGGGCTAAAGTTATAGACCTTGGAGTTTGAATCCTGAATCTGTGACCAACTGGCAGAGCAGCCTTGGGCAAGACTCCTTACCTCTCTGAGCCTCCTGTCACCCATCTGTAAAATGGGGCCAAGAATTTTCTTCTCTGGGTTGTCATGGAGGTTAAATGAGACACTTATATGCTTAGCAAAGGATTCAGCATATAGTAGGTGCCTAGTAAATGGAATTGGAATCTGAGTTTGTGGAAACCTAGGATCAGAATTTGAGAGACCAGAAATGAAGTGACACTTGAAGCTGTGAGCAAAGAGAAGCTGCCCAAGGGAGCAGGTGGAGGGAGGAGAGGGGGAGGCAGAATCCTGGGACATGCTGATGTTAGGGGCGGGAGGAGGGAGAAAGTGAGAGAGGAAGGAGGAAAATCCTGACATCAGGATCTTGGAAGCCAGGAGAGTAATGGGCATTAGGAAGGTGGAGGTCATTACCAGGGTTGGATCCTGCAAAACGGCCCAAAATAAGTGATGGGGAAAGAATTTGGGAAGAAATGGATATCTGTGGTATTGTCTGAGCAGTTTCTAAGCCCCCTCCTTTTAATTAATTAGTCATTCACTCAACCAACAAATACTCACTGGGCTCATTCCATTGTGTATTGGTCTCAAGGTCACCCACTTAGGGAATTCCTGCTGCAGGATTGTTCTGGAACACACCTGATTTTCACCTGTTCTAAGTCTATTTCTCAGCCATCTCTGATTATCTGAACAACTTTTTTGCATCAGTAAATTCCCATTTTTGCCTCAGTTAGCTGAATTCAGTTTCTGTTACTGGAAAACAAGGAAACCAAATGGATAGCTCATCTCCCACAGCTGGTCCATGTATTTTGGAGGAGATGACTCCCACACCCTGTGTAAGGATGGGCATGTGACCTAAGCCTGGCCAAGCAAGCAGACAATCCTTTAGCCAGAGTGAGTGATTCTCACTATAGTCTAGTGAGAGTCAGTCTGGGATATTGCTGGAACTCTCACAAAGGAGGAAGTATCTTTCCACTGGGGTTGCTGAGCTGGTGGGCTAGCATGCTACAGTTAATGGGGACCATCTCTATCACTGGGAGGGAAGAGCCTTCCAGGGAATGAAAGATGAGAGATGGAGACAAATACTTTATAGTCACATTCAAGCTCCTGGATCCAGCCCCTCCTGAAACCCCTGGACTTGCCCATGGCTGGGCCAGTAATTTCCCATTTTAGCTTAAGTCAGTTTGAATTGGCTTATATCCTTTCAATCAAAAAACCTTCTGTCTACTACCGAGACTACAACACTCTAAAGCAAGTGGCAATCTCCATGATTATTCATGGACAAATGGCTTCACAGACAAATGTTATAACTAAATGTGAGAACACAGCACACAGTAGGTCCTTGGTATTTGTTGCTCGCCTCCCACATGAGACTCACACATGAGTTTGCCAGTAAGAAGAAAATGGGTGGGAGGGGCTGCAGGCTATTTTTTCAAATCAACAACATTCCAAGGTCAACAACAGGAATTTTATACCTCCCTGCTTGCTAAACTCACACACCCTCCCATATCAGCTTTTTATCACAGTCTTGCGCCACCCAGTTATTCCAAAATAGGCATCCTAATTTCTAAGAAGACAAGCAAAGCTAGTGTTAATGAAATGTGTAATGCCTGTTATAGCTCATATGTTAGTTTTACATCAAATTTATGGACCTAGAGAGGTACATTTATAATGTATGATGTGTACATTTTTATTACGTTGGAGGACCCACATATAATCAACATGAACTCCTGATTTATGACTATCTTTGTAAAACTTGAAAGATAATTTCATTACTTTTCAATATTTACAGAGCTTCAAAGTTGTAGTTTTGCCTTTAAGGCTCATACCTGTGGGACAGGAGTGTCACTAGGGTGGGGACAGAGTCCCTTTCTTCCTGCGTCCCCAGTACCCAGCCCAGACCCAGCCCCGGGCTGCACACACACTGTCTCCACGTGGCGCACCCCAGTGAGGGGTCCGCAGGCCACATCCCCCAACCCCAAGGCTGAGAGGTGGCGCCACCCCACCCCCGACCGCTGCCTGGGGCCCAACAGCTGCCAGGTGTTTCCTCAGCCCCAGGCATGTGTCTGCCCAGACTCCACAATCCCTGACCCCTGGGGGCTCAAGTGTCAGCTGTGCCTGGTCAGAGAAGGAGGTGGGTGATGGCAGAGTGAGAAGAGAAGACGGGCAGAAAATCCTCAGAGGCCCTGGAGAAGGCCCCCCTTCGGCAGGTGTTGGGGCCCGTGGTGCCCCGTGACAGGCCTCACCACCAACTCGATTACATTTACCGAATGCCCGACGTGCAGGGGCCACGGCTGGGCATCCCAGGGGCAAATCCAGCCTGCGAGTGTGCAAGGGGTGAAGGATATTCAACACTCAGACAACAGGTAAATCAAGATGGACAGCAGCCCTAAATAAGTGGCACTGCCCAGCGGGTGCCCACCGTGTTAAGTACCTGCTCTGCCTTATGCCCTGTGGTCCTGCCCTCATTTGCCTGCAGATTCTGGGACCCTCTAGTTGTAACTGATGAGGCCCTTGTCAGAGCCACTATCAGAGACCTGTGTCCACCCACCTGCCAGGGCATCCAGGAAGCCAGGTCCCCAGTGTCCCTGCCTGTCACAGCCCTTGCCCTAAGTGCCCAGTTCTGGGCAGCAGTCCCCTGCCGGGAAGCTTCAGCTGACAGAGTATTGATCAGGGTACTGGTCGATGGGAGCCTTGAACTGCCCGGGCTTCCTGCTAGACCTCTGTGACCCTCCAGGAGACCGTCCTCTCAGGGCCAGGGGAGCATTCTGGAGGCTTCCGTAGGAGGCAGGTGGGCACAGGCAGAGGACCCCAGGGGAGTCAAGGCCTGGGATTCTGCCCTGCCACCATCTGGGCCCCAAAGGTTGGCATTCTTACTTTTCAGTCTTTATTATAAGTAATTAATAGGAGCAGGAATTTACTCTCTGTGCTTTACAAATGCTTGGAGTCCAGGGACAGGAACTCGCAGGGCCTGGATCTCATGCTGCTGGAGCAGGAATTTAAGGCTTTTTTCCCCACTGCTGTATTCACACAGGGCTTAGAAACAGCACCTGGCACTTAGTAGGAGGTCAGCAGACAATAATGGAATAAATGAAGGGAGGAAAATGAATAGAGAGGGACCAGGATATGGATGGCACTTTGGGTAACACTCCTATGGAGCCTATTACGTGCAGGCACCGCTCTGAGGGCTCTACATCTTATTCATTCATTCACTATCCATTCATTCATTCATTATTTCACCCAAACAAGTCTCTACTGAGCACCTATTACATCCCAGCAATTATTATTGGTTCTAGAGCTAAAACAATGAGCAAAATAGACAAAAATCCCTTTACATTGGTGGCGGACGCCAGACAAAGAGCAAGAGAGAGAGAAGCACAACACACGGTGTGTCCGATGGGGGTCAGGGCCATGGAGAGAACTGAGCGGGGGGAGGGGTGAAGATGTATCAAGGGGCAGGTTTGGGACTTTAAATGGGGTGGCCAGGAACAGTCTCACTCAGAAGTGATTTTTGAGTCAAGACCTCAAGGAGGCTGTTGGCTCCTTCCCACAACCCTAGGAGGGAGGGACCACAGTCATCCTTATTTTCCACGTGAGGAAAGTGAGGCTCAGAGGGGGTCAGTGACTACCCCACAGCCACACAGCCGCTGAGGGACAGAGCCGGTTCTGGCCCCTGCAGACTGGCTGTGACTCTGCTCCTCCGCTGTCTCCCTCAGACCCTCGGGGTGCTCCAGGTCTGGGGGTGTCCTGGGCTGCATCTCCCCCCTCCCCCCGCTCTGGGGCGCTGCAGCAACTGCCAGGAAGGAGCGGAGGACCCCGCACGCTTCCCCCCGGGGCTCTTCTCCCTCCATCCCCCCAGTTTTCTAACAAGCAGGGAGGAAAGATGTTGGAGAGCACCGCTAGAATTCATTGCAATACGAATTCTGGAACCTCATCTTCAGCAGATAATGAAATTACTTTTCAATTACAAACAGAATATGTGTGCATTCCCCTGAGTGGGCTCAGGCGGGTGTGGAGGGGAGAGAAATGAAGACAGCTAAGCAGGAAGGGGCCAGGCTGGCGTTTCCCGCCCACTTTCCCGCACGTCAGAATCAACACAGGCCGCCCTGCTGGGGCCCAGCGAGAATGGTCCCTTCCTCCGTCATGTCTGAAGGTCGTGAGCGTGTCCAGGTGCCCCTCCTGCCCGGTCACCAGTCAGACCCCTCAGATCTTCCCTCGGGCTCTGCTCCACTTGGGCAGCACATCCGCCCCGCAGCCCGCCCCCTCCCAAGGCCTGCAGCAGCTCCAGAGGGAGCACTGCCGAGTTTCAGCCTAAACAGGGAAAAGCAATCACTCTGAGGTCAGCACTGTCAGATGGGCTCAGGCTCCGGCCCAGAGGGGCGTCCGCAGTGAGGGAGCGGGTCCTCCTGACCCAGGGGCGTCTGAAGCCAGTGGAGAGCCCGCCCCAGTGTGCAGATCCTGGCTCCGTGGCTGCCCGCTGGGAAGGGTTGAGCAGCCCCTGCATCAGAGCAGCCTGGCCCTGGGCGGGGAGGGGACATCTGAGAGGAGCTAGCCCAGAACCACCTGAGAGGGACGGGCACAGATGGTGACAGCGACCCCAAGTGGCCCTGCCCCTCAGAGCCACCCTCGTCCCTGAAAGCGCCTTCTGTCGGCTTCCTGCTCATCCTCGACCCTCCGCCCTTGTGGTGGGACCTGGGGTCCCAGCACAATGTGCTCCACAAGCAGATGGCGGCCCCCAGTCCCCGTGTCATGTCCCGCCTGCCTTTCACATGAAAATGGGGGGAGACAGCCAGACAGATGTCCACCAAGCTGGCCTGGCCAGGCAGTGGGGACCCGAGGCCGCGTCCACACCAGGTGCCTGGAGTGGCCCCTGGACAAACGGCCTCTGGTCGGTGCTTCTCCCGCCCGTGGCCTCGCTCCCTCCCAGTGCTGTCCATCCTCTACCCAGAAAAATCACACCTGTTTCCTCCCCCTCCCCCAACCCCAGCCCCACCTCTGAGGCCACAGGATGGGATCACCCAGTGGGCTGGACTGGCTGGGGCCCAGTGAGTGTGGGCAGGGCCTCCCATTTTGAGGGGATACCCAGTGCCCCCGACATAGTGAAGAGCAGAGCGGGCATCTCTGCTGGAGCAGAAGCAGCCCCCGAGGACGGACTCC
>NW_020838001.1:12431370-12518797 GCF_003676395.1 Aethalodelphis obliquidens | reverse complement strand
GGTTCCTGCTGAAGTCACCCTGGGCACTGGAGGTGACCTGAGGGCTAGGACAGGCTGTAGGGTGCAGATGCCCAGGGGCTGTGTGTTCTACACCCTCTGCCACATCCAACCCTGAGGGTGCCCACCAGGAGCAGCACAGGCTTGAATCTTGCAGCCCCTGGCGACTGGACGGAGGTGACCCCCGTGGGCAGGGGGCAGCGTGGTCAGCACAGCCCTTCACCCACTCTGCATTCAGCCAGGCGGTGCTCCTCCACAATCTCCACGCCTCCTGGTCTGGAACGGACCCCTCCTTGGAGCTAACCTCATTGATTCCTCCTAATTAGCTCCTCAAAGGGAATCGTGGGTTATTCTGGGAGCAGCGACCTCACAATGTTTCCCTGGAGCACTCAGCTGGAAAATGCAGATAGACACACGTCTTTGTCAAATAAATGAATGCAGGTCGTCCCCAGGGCCCAAGCCTATCCCAGGCCCTGGGCTTCACTTTCACAAAAGGCGTGAATCTTAGACTTTTGGAGGTGCCTCCAAATGAGGCTGCGTCCTGAGTCAAAGAGAAACAAACTGTGGGCTGTGTGGCCGAGTAACCATCGCAGCAACCTGGGCGGTTCCCGTGACCCAGCGCTGCTGGGGCTTTACCTGTGCTCGCTCAGCCAAGCCCCAAACCAGCCCCGTGAGGAACATGCTGCTGCGCCCATGCTACAGATGGGGAGACTGAGGCACAGAAAGTCACGTCACTTACCCAGGAATTTGAACCCAGGAAGTCCAGCCGCAGAGCTCAAGCGCTAAATCACCTACGTCTTCACCCGTCTCTCCGTCTTCACCTGTCCCTCCATCCCCGTCCTCATGCCTGAGCGCACCTGGAATTGGTGTGGTTGTTTTTAATCAATGTAGTTCTTACTCTGTGAATAGCATCACGAAATGTGTTCATTTGTCCATCTCAACCTTTCAGACGGCCCATGGTTTTCACAGCCCTGTTTTGCCATTTCTTCATTTTCTATATACCAGGAGGCCCCCAGGAGAGACGCACCCTGAGGCTCCCATCTCTGATGGACCCTGCGCTCAGCAGCAGCATCTCTCATTCCACGAGTGGCGGGCAGGCCTGGGGATTGGGAGCAAGATGCTGGGACCAGACACCATGCTCTCAAACTTCGGCTCTGATGCTCCGGGACCTTGTGAGGCTGAGCGAACCCTCCGGCCCCCCACCTCCTCCATCACCTCCGCCTGCACAACAGGAAGCTGGTGATCACAGTGCCCCTTCCTTGGGAGGAATCAAGGAAATGGCATGCACATGTGAACACCAAGCCCAGCGCACAGTAGGTGTTCAAATAACACTGCACATGACATCGACTCTCCGGTCCCAGACAGGCACGGGGATCCCACTCCTTTATTAATCGGGAGGAGAGAGGCTAGATTTCCTCTGATGCCCAGCAGGCAGGGTCAGACATTCTGGGCCGCTGCCACTGGGTCGGACCCCGTTGGAACAGAGAAGCGGTTCGTGGGTGAGGGAGGCACCGTGGCCTGGGCCCCTTTTTACAGCTGAGGCTCTGCACACAGGACCCTGGTCTGGCTGGGCCCTGCCAGGACACAGACTTGGCAGCCCTTCCCACAGCCCCCCAGGTGACAGCAGCCAGGACCCCCGCCAGCTCCCTGACAGCGGGTGGCATGATGGATGGAGGGGCAGCCCTGCCACCCGCACCTGAGCTCCCCCACCCCCGGCTCCAGGCGGGCTGGTCCCCAGGAGCCTGTAGCTCCATCGTCCTCCGGTGTCAGCCACACACCATGGAAACAAGTCCCACCTGCCACGGTCACCCCGCGTTCTTTTCCTAAGGGCTGTTTGGGCCAAAAGCCAAGAAAGAGAGCGGCAAGTCTGTGCAGGCCCCCAGGGCTGGCCCTCCTCCAGCCTGTTGGCCTGCAGTGCTCCTGTCCCTGGAACAGCCCATCCCCCGCCCTGTCACTCCCACAGTCAAGGAGGGCTCTGGTGAAGCACAGATAGGGAACTGGGGGCAGCTCCCCGTTACCCATGGGCCCCCGTGCACTGTGATGTCCGTGTCCCTCAGCAGGGCCAGAGCGAGGGGGACAGAGGATGCATAGGCTTTGATTGGAGAGAGGGTGACGTGGCCAAAAGGATCTGGAAAGATCTGGAGGCCAAACGCAGGTCAGCAGGGATGGACCCCATGGTGGGGATTCTGGGGCAGCTCTGTCCTGGGAACCTGGGCCTGGAAACTGCTGGACGGCAAACAGCAGGGAGGACAGGGCGGGGCCCTCCCCACACGCTGGGCAGAGGCTGAGGTCTGCCCAGGAGGGGACTGACTGGTGGGACCAGGCCCCTCACTGGGGCCCCTCGGGACTTCTGGGCAGGAAGAGAGAAGGGCCGACCACTGCCGCAGAGATTCAGGGAGCAGAGCCTCCGACCTCCCCAACCCTTTCACCCCAGGACCTGCCCCTAGGCCACACCCCAACTGGAACCCTGGGCTCAAATCCCAGCCACTGTCCCTGTGAGAGGATTTTAGCGGCAATAACAGGAGATCAAACTGGTGAAGGTGCTGACACTTCCTCACCTCCGTCAAGGAGAATCTGGAACAGGAGGGCCACGGCTGGCAGGAGCTCTGCTGAGTCATCAGGGTCCCTGCCCAGGCTCCCCATTCAGCTCGGGGGAGGGAGCTGAGGGGATTCCTGGGGAAGAGTATTCCCAGCACAGGGAGCAGCTTATGCAAAGGCCCTGAGACAGCTGCCTGGTGATTTCAGTGAGGCCAGAGTGGCTGCAACAGAGCGAGTGAGGGGGAGAGAAGCAGGGCAGGAGGTCAGGGAGGGGGTGGGACAGGGGTCGAGTGGGGTCTTGTAGGGGATGGGGGGTTGGGCTCTCACTCAGAGTGAGATGGGAAGTCCCTGGAGGGTCTGAGTGAGGAGGGACATGGCCTGACTTAGATTAGACAGGATCCCTCTGGCTGCAGTGGGGGTGATGGGTGAGCGTGGCAGCAGGGATGCCAGTGAGGAGACTGGAATATTCTAGGCAAAAATGATAGTTTAGATCAGAGTGGTAGCAGTAGATGTGCACAGAAGTACCAAGTGTCCAAAATCCAAAGCAGAAAGGCACGGGGCACAGAGATAAAAGAAATGTTCCTCACGAGCCGTCCCTTTCCAGGGAGAAAAGACCTTCCCAGACTCCCCCAGAGCACAATGCTTACATCTCATTGGTCAGACGTGGGTTAACATCCACCAATCCCAGCAAAGGGGTGGGATCCTATAATTGGCTTGTATCCTCATGCAAGACCACCTTCGTAATTTGTGGAGTCCAATGCAAAATAAAAATGTAGAGCCCCTGGGACTTCCCTGGTGGCACAGTGGTTAAGAATCCACCTGCCAATGCAGGGGACACTGGTTCGATCCCCGGTCCAGGAAGATCCCACATGCTGCGGAGCAACTAAGCCCATGCACCACAACTACTGAGCCTGCGCTCTAGAGCTCGTGAGCCACAACTACTGAGCCCGAATGCCACAACTACTGAAGCCTACATGCCTAGAGCCCGTGCTCCGCAACGAGAAGCCACTGCAATGAGAAGCCCGCGCACCGCAACGAAGAGTAGCCCCCGCTCGCCGCAACTAGAGAAAGCCCGCACACAGCAACAAAGACCCAACGCGGCCAAAAAATTAATTAATTAATTTAAAAAACGTAGAGCCGCTTCTTCAAAAATTATTACGAATTTGAAGACTGTGACAGCAGAGCCTTAAGCCAATCACAGGCTCTTCTAAGCACAGATCCCTGTGGAACTGCCTAGGTCACACACCAGTGAAGGCAGCCGTGACCCCATGATTCACCCCCTGGGCTGAGCATGGGCGCCCCCCCCACCCCGCCCCGAGACAGACTGCAGGAGGGAGGGCAGTGGGGAGGTGGCGCCCGTGTTGGCTGCAGCCTCAGCAGCGTGAGATCCGGGTACATGAGTTACTGTGCCCGGCTTTGCTGGTCCCTATAATGGGGTAATAGCCCAGGGTGCTGCTGGGAAGATGTGAGCGACACATATCAAGTGTTTAGAACAGTGTCACTTATTATTTTCGTTACTTCTAGGGACGAGGTCTGCCTCGTTCCCAGCCTATTGGTGTCACTCAGTTGTAACCCCAGGACTCCAGGAGAATTTCTCTTCCCCACCCCACCACCAGCCTGAGTGCCTGCAACTTCCCAATCAGTCACGTACGTCATCTCCAGAAGAGCCTTGAAGTCCCTGCTTTGAAGTTCATCAGAGAGGTGGCCGCAGAGAATAGACAGATATATAATTATATGTCACCATAATGATACATATTTCATAAAACACAATAGGAAAAGCATAACATTTTATGGAAATAAAATGTTATAATACCACTTTCACCCTGGAGAGTATTCTCGGCTTACTTTGTTTGTTTGTTTTTTTGCAGTACGCGGGCCTCTCACTGCTGTGGCCTCGCCCGTTGCGGAGCACAGGCTCCGGAAGCGCAGGCTCAGCGGCCATGGCTCACGGGCCCAGCCGCTCCGCGGCATGTGGGATCTTCCCGGACCAGGGCACGAACCCGCATCCCCTGCATTGGCAGGCGGACTCTCAACCACTGCACCACCAGGGAAGCCCTCGGCTTACTTTTGAAAGCACTCAAATGGACAGGCCTGGTAGGCGGGGAGCTATGATTGCTCTGTTTTCATATGAGAAAACTGCTTGTCCTTTGCTCAAAACCCCCCATGCCTTCCCAATTCTAGACGTTAACTCCAAAACCACCAGCCACCTATGTGCCCTGGTCCCTGCCTGCTCTGTCATATCCTCCTCACCAGCCCCCCTGCTTCAGTGGCTTTCTCACTCCTCCTCCAACTCACCAGGAGAATTCCCACCTCCGGGCCTTTACACCTGCTGTTTCTTCTGCCTGGAACAAGCTTTCTGCTCCTTACGTCTCCATTCATGGGTCTGCCCCAGAGAGGCCTTCCCTGACCATCTATTAAAATAGCTCCCACATCTGCCCGTCCTTCCTCTTGCCTGATTTACCTTATTGGCATTTATGCCATCTGACGTATTACACACCCATGTGTCCATGGGCTTTTTTGTCTGTCTCCTTCCAGCAGAAAATAAACTCCACAAACTCTTCACTGATGTGACTGTGGGCCTAGAACAGTGCCTGGCACTCAGTAGGCCCTCAATAAATATTTTTTAATGATGCCGATGAGGGTAAGAGGTGAGCCCAAATGAGCTGCTGTACCAGACCTAGAATGACGTACAGGCAAACCTCGGAGATACTGTGGGTTGGGTTCCAGACCGTCGCAATAATGTGAGTCACGTGAATTTTTGGTTTCCCAGTGTATATAACAGTTGTATTTACCCTATATTGCAGTCTATTAAGTGTACAATAGCATTATGTCTAAAAAAAACAATGCATGGGCCTTAATTTAAAAATACTATATTGATAAAAAGTGCTAACCATCATGTGACAATGCAGGGTTGCCACAAACCTTCCATTTGTAAAAAACGCAGTATCTGAGAAGTGCAGTAAAGCAAAGCTCGATAAAATGAAGCAAGCCTGTATGGTTTCTGCAAACACATTCCGGACACAGTGGGTGTCCTCAGCCCAAGTGGCTCTGCATCATCAGCTGTGCCCTCCTGCCAAATTAGACCCAGCACTCAGTGACTCAGACCCAGCTTGATGGAGGAATATTCTCGTGGGGACTCGCAGCTCCATCTTGCTCTCCTGCAAGGGCCTTGAGGCCCTGGTCAGGGTGGCAGCTCAGCTGTCAATTACCAGTGAGGGAAACAGAGCAGAAAGACTTCAAGGAAGGTGGGTGAGGGCCCGAACTGTTGCAGCCAGTAGAGACATAATCATGGACTTTCCAAAACCTGAAGATAAAACTAGCACCAACACCTCTCGTGGGTGGGGCGGGGGGTGGCAGTATATTGGTCGGAATCCTCCCTCATGCGCTGATTCACTCCACCAAAGTCAGCAGGGATTGACTGAGCCCCTACTATGCGCCAGCTGCTGTGCTAGGAGCTGCGATATGGCTGGGAGCAAGGCAGGCTGGGTCCCTGCCCTGACGGAACCTGCAGTCTGGTTGGAATAGACGGACAATACATGGGGTTAAAAATACAAAAGTAAACTAAAGACTGGGATCTGTGCCATGGCAGAAGGAAACAGCATGCTGTGTTAGGGAGTCAATAAGTGATGCTATTTTTACTCAGTAAGGAAGGCTTCTCAGAGGAGGTGGTTCGAAGGCTTCTCAGAGGAGGTGGTTCCAACTGAGACCTGAATTGCAGGAAGGAGGCAGCCACGGGAGAGTCAGGTGGGAAGAGGGTTCCAGACAGAAAATACAGCAAGGGCAAAACTCCTGCGGTGGAACAAGTAACGAGACCAGAGAGCTTGAGGAACAGAAACAAGGCCCTGGCAGATAACAGCCAGACCAGTGAGGCAGCGAGGCAGAGGGTGAGGGGTAAGGCTGGGAAGTCAGCGCTGCCTGCTGGCTGTTCGGCGGGCCCAGGAGGCCTTGGTGGTGTTGAAACAGCTGGGGCATTGGAGTCAGTCACTCTCGGTTCAAACCCCAAGGCTACATGACTTCAAGCAGGTCACTTACACTCTTGGTCTCTGTTTTCTCATCTGTAAAATGGGACTAATAATTGTCTTCTTCTCACAGTCACCATGAGAACTGGTGAGGTTTAGTGATCAGAATCCTTGTCCATGGCGCTGAGCTGTTCTCCCAGCCATGGCCACTCATTCACTGATTCATTCCCCTAAGGCCAACATGTACTGCTTGAGCACCTACAACAAGTACTGACCAGGCACTGTGCTAACACGCCCAGCACAGCAGCAGGTTCACAACAGGTGCTCACGGCACAGCTGCTGTCAGCGTCTGTGCCCCTTCCCACTCTGCCAGGCCTCAGCTCAAGTGGGTTTCCT
Source organism: Aethalodelphis obliquidens (assembly GCF_003676395.1). NCBI lineage: Eukaryota > Metazoa > Chordata > Mammalia > Artiodactyla > Delphinidae > Aethalodelphis > Aethalodelphis obliquidens. Next base: position 12,511,907 of record NW_020838001.1, on the reverse strand, counting down.
CTCCCTCCGCCCTGGTGACAGGCACATCGTTTGGGACACCTGGTGGGGGCAGCCCAGAGCCCGCATGGCTCTCTTGATATGATTGAAATCATATCAAGCATCTTTTCCGACCACAACTCTATGAGATTAGAAATAAATTACAGGGAGAAAAACATAAAACACAGAAACACATGGAGGCTAAACGATATGTTACTAAATAACCAAAAGACCACTGAAGAAATCTAAGAGGAAAACAGAAAATACCTAGAGACAAATGACAATGAAAGCACGACGATCCAAAACCTATGGGATGCAGCAGAAGTAGTTCTAAGAGGGAATTTTATAGCAATACAATCCTACCTCAATAAACAACAAACATCTCAAATGAACAATCTAACCTTACACCTAAAGGAACTAGAGAAAGGAGAACAAACATAACCCAAAGTTAGTAGAAGGAAAGAAATCATAAAGATCAGAGCAGAAATAAATGAAATAGAAGCAAAGAAAACAGTAACAAAGATCAATAAAACTAAAAGCTGGTTCTTTGAGAAGATAAACAAAATTGATAAACCTTTAGCCAGCCTCATCAGGAAAAAGAAGGAAAGGACTCAAATCAATAAAATTAGAAATGAAAACGGAGAAGCTACAATGGACACCGCAGAAATACAAAGCATCCTAAGAGACTACTACAAGCAACTCTATGTCATTAAATGGACAACCTGGAAGAAATGGACAAATTCTTAGATAGGTACAACCTTGCAAGACTGAACCAAGAAGAAATAGAAAACATGAACAGACCAATCACAAGTAATGAAATTGAAACTGTGATTAAAACTCTTCCAACAAACAAAAGTCCAGGACAGATGGCTTCACAGGTGAATTCTATCAAACACTTAGAGAAGAGCTAACACCTATCCTTCTCAAACTCTTCCAAAAAATTGCAGAGGAGGGAACACTCCAAAAGTCATTCTACGAGGCCACCAGCACCCTGATACCAAAACCAGACAAAGATACTACAAAAAAAGAAAATTACAGACCAATATCACTGATGAAGATAGATGCAAAAATCCTCAACAGAATACTAGCAAACAGAATCCAACAACACATTAAAAGGATCATACACCATAATCAAGTGGGATTTATCCCAGGGATGCAAGGATTCTTCAATATATGCAAATCAATCAATGTGATACACCATATTAACAAACTGAAGAAGAAAAACCATATGATCATCTCAATAGATGCAGAAAAAGCTTTTGACAAAATTCAACACCCATTTATGATAAAAAAAAAAACTCCAGAAAATGGATGTAGAGGGAACCTACCTTAACATAAGAAAGGTCATATATGACAAACCCACAGCAACCATCATTCTCAATGGTGAAAAACTGAAAGCATTTCCTCTAAGATCAGGAACAAGACAAGGATGTCCACTCTCACCACTATTACTCAACATAGTTTTGGAAGTCCTAGCCATGGCAATCAGAGAAGAAAAAGAAATAAAAGGAATCCAAATTGGAAAAGAAGAAGTAAAACTGTCACTGTTTGCAGATGACATGATACTATACATAGAGAATCCTAAAGATGCCACCAGAAAACTACTAGAGCTAATCAATGAATGTGGTAAAGTTGCAGGATACAAAATTAATGCACAGAAATCTTTTGCATTCCTATACACTAACAACAAAAGATCAGAAAGAGAAATTAAGGAAACAATCCCATTCACCACTACAACAAAAGGAATAAAATACCTAGGAATAAACCTACCTAAGGAGGTAAAAGACCTGTACTCAGAAAACTATAAGACAATGCTGAAAGAAATCAAAGATGACACAAACAGATGGAGAGATATACCATGCTCTTGGACTGGAAGAATCAATATTGTGAAAATGACTATACTACCCAAAGCAATCTATAGATTCAATGCAATCCCTATCAAACTACCAACGGCATTTTTTACAGAACTAGAACAAAAAATCTTAAAATTTGTATGGAGACACAAAAGACTCCGAATAGCCAAAGCAATCTTGAGGGAAAAAAAGAGAGCTAGACTAATCAGACTCTCTGACTTCAGACTACACTACAAAGCTACAGTAATCAAGACAATATGGTACAGGCACAAAAACAGAAATATAGATCAAAGGAACAGGATAGAAAGCCCAGAGACAAACCCACGCACCTAGGGTCAACTAATCTATGACAATGGAAGCAAGGATATACAATGGAGAAAAGACAGTCTCTTCAATAAGTGGTGCTGGAAAACTGGACAGCTACATGTAAAAGAATGAAATTAGAACACCCCCTAACATCACACACAAAAATAATAAAACTCTTAGAGGAGAACATAAGAAGAACACTCTTTGACATAAATCACAGCAAAATCTTTTTTGGAAATAAAAGGAAAAATAAATAAATTGGATCTAATGAAACTTAAATGCTTTTGCACAGCAAAGGAAACTATAAACAAGACGAAAAGACAACCCTCAGAATGGGAGAAAATATTTGCAAATGAATCAACGGACAAAGAATCTCCAAAATATATAAACAGCTCATGCAGTTCAATATTAAAAAAAAAACAACCCAATCCAAAAATGGGCAGAAGACCTAAATAGACATTTCTCCAAAGAAGACATACAGATGGCCAAGAAGCACATGAAAAGCTGCTCAACGTCACTAATTATTAGAGAAATGCAAATCAAAACTACAATGAGGTATCACCTCACACCAGTTAGAATGGGCATCATCAGAAAATCTACAAACAACAAATGCTGGAGAGGATGTGGAGAAAAGGGAACCCTCTTGCACTGTTTGTGGGAATGTAAATTGATACAGCCACTATGGAGAACAGTATGGAGGTTCCTTAAAAAACTAAAAATAGAATCACCATATGATCCAGCAATCCCATTACTGGGCATATACCCAGAGAAAACCATAATTCAAAAAGACACATGCACTCCAGTGTTCATTGCAGCACTATTTACAATAGCCAGGTCATGGAAGCAACCTAAATGCCCACTGACAGACAAATGGATAAAGAAGATGTGGTACATATATACAATGGAATATTACTCAGCCATAAAAAGGAAAGAAATTGGGTCATTTGTAGAGACATGGATGGAGCTAGAGACTGTCATACAGAGTGAAGTCAGTCAGAAAGAGAAAAACAAATATCACATATTAACGCATATATGTGGAAACTAGAAAAATGGTACAGATGAACCTGTTTGCAGGGCAGAAATAGAGACACAGATGTAGAGAACAAACGTAGGGACACCAAGGGGGGAAAGTTGGGGGGGAGTGAGGTGGGATGAAGTGGGAGATTGGGATTGACATATTTACACTAATATGTATAAAATAGGTAACTAATAAGAACCTGCTGTATTAAAAAATACAATAAAATAAAATTCAAAAGAAAATACGTGAGATTCTGAACATTGCTATTGGTCCTTCAGAGAAGACTAGGACAGGCTGGCTAGAAGACCAGAAGTCCTTTTTGAGGAATTGTATGTCCTCTCATCATAGGTGGGAGAACTGAGGCACAGAGAAGGACAGGGCCCTGCTCAAGGTCACATAGCTCATCAGGGGACTCTAACTTGGGCCCTGCTGTCCTCTCCTCCTCCCAACCCTCCAGGGATGTTACTAGTGCCCAGAGAGGGGCAGCTTTTTGGTAGGTTTTCTGATTCACCTCCCCTCAAAGCCCCAAAACCCTGGGGACTTAAAACCGAAGCCCCTGCAGTTGCCCTCAGAGGTTGGTCCAAAGCGCCACCTGGTGGTCAGCGATTCCAGGCAGGTCAGGGCTCACGGCAGTGGAGGGGTGGACATTAGTAACTGCAGGTTCCTGGTCACAGCCCTCATGAGCACTTCACTTTACAGTTTACAAGGGTCTTTCACATCCTTCTCATACATCCAGTTGCAAGGGAAGAAAGAAGGGAGAGAAGGAAAAGCACACAAGGGAAGAGAATATAAAAACAGAGAGCAGCTCACAGACATATGTTACAGGACAAAGGAAAAAAAAAAAACTAAAAAGTTAGGAAGGAAAGAAAATGGAGAGGAAAGAGATAAAAATAAGAAAGAGAAATTTAAAAAAATGTTTAATAGACAAAAATAAAATACCCATACCAAGTTAGGCCAAGCCCAGCCCATAAGGGCAGGGGCCGGTACCCATCATCTAAACAGTCCCAGCCCCTGCCTCCAGGCTGCCTCTATCCCAAATGTGGGCACCCAGGAACAAGTGCTTGGGTTGGAAGTCAGGTAGGCAGGACTCGGCTGGACTCAAACCCAGATAACCGCAATCTCTGGGCACTACACGGTCCCTAGCGCCATCTGCTGGAAAGATAGGGCATGGCATATATCCCCTGAAAGTTAAATTTGGGTGTGAACGTCTCCATTTCTCAGAGAAGGAAACTGAGGCTCTAAGAGAGATGGTGACTTCCCGCAAGTACAGCAGCCTGCCAGGTCAGGGGGCAGGCGAGGGTATCTGACTTCAAAGGTCTCAGCCCAGGCCTTCCCAGTTGTCAACAATCCAGCCCAGTCCCGGAACAAAGCCAGGTGCAGAGCATGTGGTTGGAGGCATGTGCCTTGGCCGCACACAGCTGGGGTGTGGGTTCCTGGCTCTAACAGTTATGAGCCTTCTTTCTTTTATTTAGCCATGGTTCACGGATGCCTGGTACTGGGCCAGACACTGGGACACAGCAGACAGGACTGATGTGACTCCTTCTCTCAGGGTGCTTCACTGATGGAAGAGGAAGATGGTAAATATATAAACAGTTAAATTTAGATAAAATCACAAAGTGGCCAGAACACTCCATCCCACCTTTGGTTTCCTGAGTGGCCCCTAACACAACCTACACCAAAGGACATTATCCGAGTCAGCTCTGAGGCTCAAAGGGAGCAGAGAACCAGGGTTCGAGAGACTCATCAGCTGCGGGGATTCACCCACCTCTTGATGCTCCATTGGTCAGCACTGCAACTCCTAGTCACCAGCTCCTCTCTTAGCCAACATCACCATGGCAACTCCAGAGGTGAAGATCTGAATGGTCAAGAGGCCAGCGCTGGCAGGGCCATCCTGTAGCCGAGCAGGTGAGGTAAAGGAGTGTGTTGGGCCAGGTGGGGGATGGAAAGCTGGCACATTGCCCAAAGGCAGTGGCCACTCCTCAGCTCCAGTGGATATGTGACCAGGCAGGACACGTGGTACCACAAGGGCCACTGGGACCAGAGCTTCTGAATTTTCAAGACAAACCCCAAATCAGAATCTGGAAGTAAAAGCTGCTGGTTCTTAAGTATGAGGGTCTAGTTCAAAATTATAAAAACACCATATCGGGAAAACAAAAACAAAACCCACATCAATTTCCAAGTTTCAGTCCACTGGCTGCCAGTTTGAGACCTCTTGTCTCTTACAAAACACCCCCCTGCTGTAAGCAGCCCTTCATACTCCACTTTGTACTGAGAGAAAGGCCTTCCAGAGAAAGAAACAGCCCTGGGCTTCCACCCTGTTTGCTGATGCAGCTCTGTTGTCTAAGAAGGAATGTGACTCGCTCAAGGCCTCAGAGACCCCACTTCTCAGCTCCTAAACCAAAGCTGCCCCTGTCCATCACCGCAGGAGAACTCACTTTTCTCATGGCAGGCCCTCAGGGTGCAGAACAGGCAGACATTCCTGCTTCCTGTAAAAGTATTTGCCTGGAGGAAGGCATCAAATCCTCCCTGTTTGACCCCCAAATACAGATCGAGCTGATGGCTGTCCCCTTAGAGTGATTTTCCCTGTATCCAAACACTGGCTTCAGACAATCCAAAACATCAGTCCATCACTGTGCCCGAAATCCCACCAGGATTCACTCTCGTCGATTATAGTGTTGAGTCTTTTGAAACCTGTAATTGAAAGACACAAGGCTCTCTCTCTGGGAGGATCCCAGTCTGGGCCTGGAGAGAATGAGCTCTGGGACAGGTAGTTTAGAAGGAAAAGAGATTAAAAGAGAAGGGGCTCTCTTCCAAAATGGCAGGACTTAGGGGAGTCCCAAGTGTGGCCATGATAGTGGGGGGCATTCAAGAGGAAGGCACCCGAAAGAAGCCTTTCATAGAGGTCAGTGTTTTCCAAAGCATGGGAAAGGAGGGAAAGAAACGAAGGAGGGAAGAGGTCGGGATGAAGGAGTGGGGAGGAAAGGAGGGAGGGAGACGGAGAAAGGCATGGGGCAGGCCTGGCAAAACAGGTCTGCAGGCCAACTCGGCCCAGCAATGAGATTTCTCTGACTCGGCAGATGGACTCAGGCAGCTTCATAAACATGGCTCGGGCTTGGGCCGGTGATAAGGCGCTCTCAGCATGGGACCGAGATCGCAGGTCCCGGTGGGCAGGAACAGCATCTGTGCTGGCGTCTGTTCTGATTGGTCCGTTTGCGGCCAGCGTGGATTCTGATTGGCCAGGAACCAGCGCAACCTCGTGTTGAGTACTTGGAACTCCACTCCAGTGGATTCCGGACCAAACGGGCCTTGCAAATTGGGGCGGAGGATGGCGCGTCCCTCAGACCCACTCTAATCCGCAGGCACATGTGAGACAGAGAGTCCTAGCATGACATCAAAAGGAGGCGAGGGAATGCCTGGAAGAACAGTCACATTTTTCCACCATCACAGTGAAATAGGAACTGAGAATCCAAAATAAAGGTGAAATACATATAAAGACAGTAATTTTCCTGGCACACCTGAATGGCAGAGCCGCGGTACAATCTCGGGTATTCCTCGCCAGTCCCCTGTGAGGGAATATATATACTCTGCCATTTTAGAGAAGGAAACTGAGGTTCAGAGTGGTAACTCACTGAGCAGGGATCGCTGCCTCAAGAACCCTGACGGTATCGAAGCGATCATCCTCCGTCCCATCTTCAAAGCCGTTGCTCACTCCGCCTGTGACGCTGGCCAGCCTAGCCACGTCCACGCCACCAGGGTTGGCCCCAAAGGAACTCGCCACAGATCAGGATCTTTGTATTATGAACCGACTTTTAATAATAATAATAAAAAATCTATCATGAATTGAATGAGAAGATCTGTACATTTCAAAGTAAACCAGTGCACGATGCCCTTGCCCTCGGGGGCCCCTCTCCGTTTCTGCCATGGGGTCCTCGTTTGTATCTGTGCCGTCTCTGTCCTGCAACAAGCCCATCTCTTGCAATCTGGTGCAGGGTGGCAAGAGAGGGAAGGCGGCCCCTGGGGGTGCACGGGGCCAAGATGCTGATGGGTCTTCAAGCCTCCAGGGCAGCGGGAAACCCACACCTGATTTCACCCATCAGCCAAGGCTGTAAAGACTCCTCCCTTCTGTCCCAGCTGTGACATTTCCCTGCTGGCAACAGAACCTAGAGGGGACAAACTGCTGGGGGGGGGGGGGGGCAGAGGGGGGATCCTGTGTGGGTCCTTGTGCCCAGGTGGGCAGGGTAGCTTCCTGTCTCTCTAGCTGGCTGAGAAGTCCCAAATGCCCTGCTCTGAGCTAACATCAAAAAATAAATTACAGAAGGTACCACTCAGTGTTTCCTGGCAGCCCTTCTACCTGCAGAGGACAGACACCAGGGTGGGGCTGCCTCTCCAATGGATGGTTCAACCCCCTCCAGCCCCCAGGCCTGGCCCAGCCACCTCTCAAACCCTTGTAGCCAGTTGTTCAAAGAACAAAGTAATTCACCCTGATACAGACCAACTGCTGGAGAACCGAGGGTGGGTGGGAAAAGGAACCCTAGTCGATACCTGTAAGCCACAGCTTAAGACCCTAATATTAAAAAGATGAAATACTGACATCTTTTGACTTTTCAATAATTTAGTTTTTCTTTTTTTTTTTAGTAGAACTGGGAAAAGTTGTCAATACTACCTTATGCTGGTCCCCTGTTAGACAATATAGCTTTCTTTGAAATTTAAAATGTCAAATATATAATCACGCAACCTGGGGGAAAAAAAAATCTCAGCGATACCAACGACAACATAAAAACCTCAAAATAAACCATAGAGAGTTCACGCCGTATAAATAAAGTCAGAGCAAATCTCGTGCCCAGGGCTGATGGCTCGAGTTCCAATGGCGCTGATGGCGGAAGCCGGTGTGGCTTCCGACCGTCCTCTTGGTAACAGGCGCTGTGCCCTGTCCCTCTGTCTTTACGGCAGAGGCCCGGCTTCTCCGAGTCCATCGGGCAGATTAGTACAGGGTTAGGGGGGAATCTGGAAGCTAAGGTGAGGAAGAAGAGCAGACACATGTGGTCGCCTGGAATGTGGACGTAGAAGGAAACCAGAGGTTTCCAAAGTGCAGGTTGAGCCATCCCGAGGGAGCTGGGGCCGCGGGCCTCCAGCTGCAGTGCCCGTGACTTCTCCCCTGTGTTCTGGGGACCTGCAGGCCGGAGCGCAGGCCCTGGCTGCACCCATCAGTTCTGTGGGTCCCCAGCACCCCTCGGGCTTCTGGCCGAAGTGTGAAGAACATGCCAGCCCAGGGCTGATCCACCGTCTCATCCAGGAGTGGGGGCACTGCTTATCCTCCCAGGAGGTGATGGAGGAGGCCGGACAGATCTTCAAGCAGGCAGGAGAGGAGGTCTCGGGCCAGCTCTGGAGAAGGCCACACGGCCCCCTGTGTCCTCCCAAATCCCAGCTCCAGAGGACGCAGCCAAGTACCAGGCACCTCAGTGTCTAGAGGTCTCCGTCCACCGGCGGCTGGCAGAGGCGGTAGAGCCTGGTGGGTGGAGGTGCAGAGGATGAGGACGAGCCAGGCAGGCCGAGGCCTATTACTATTATTGCAACATGTGATCTATGTGAGCGTGTAATCCATGCCCAGAAAACAAAACTCAACAGGTGTAAACAGATGCAGGGTGAAAAACTGATGCCACCCACTTTCCCCTAGTGGTACAGTCCCCGCCCCACAGGAGCCTTGCTCCCTCCAGACTGGCAAGGGGTTTACAAAAACAGACACATATATGTGCGCATGTTTATGTTAAGATCCTTGTGTGGGTGGGTGTGCATTTTTCCACGCTAATGGTGGCAAAGTAGACCCAGCACTCTGCCACTGGAGTCTTTTACTTAATATATCTTGGGGGCCTCTCCCTGCAGCACGTGGGGAGCTACCTTGGTTTTCTTTCTGCATTGGGAGGATTCTGAGCTCTACCCTCAAGTAAGAAGGAGCCACTAATGGGTTTCAAGCAGGGGAGACGGTAGATCTGCTGTGGGGAGAATGATGGCAGGGGGACCAGACAGGAGGCTGCTGTGGTGACACAGACAAGACAGGGAAGCAAGGTGGCACAGTGGTCAGGAGTGTGGCCTCTGGGCCTGGAATGGCTGGGTTCAGAAGCGCAACTCTGTGGTTCTGTGTGCTAGCTGTGTGACCTTGGACAAGATACTTAACCTCTCTGGGCCTCAGTGTCCCCACCTGCCAATGGGGGATAGTGATAGTACCTTGCTCACAGAGTTGTTGTTCGGAGCAAATAAGTTAATATAGGCAAAGATACTAGAGTGGTGCCTGGAGCGGGGGAAGCGACATATAAAAGTATTTAAAAGTAATGAGGGGAGGGGCCTCCCTGACAGTCCAGTAGTTAAGAGTCCATGCTTCCACTGCAAGGGGCACGGGTTTGGTCAGGGAACTAAGATCCCGCATGCCAAACGGTGAGGCCAAAAAATAAAAATTAGAAATAAAAAAGTAAAAGTAATGAGGGGAATTCCCTCGCAGTCCAGTGGTTAGGACTCCGCACTTCCACTGCTGAGGGCCCGGGTTCAATCCATGGCCGGGGAACTAAGATCCCACAAGCCATGCCACGTGGCCTAAAAATAATAATAATAATATCGAGGGCTAAGAGAGTGCATGCAAAAACTAGTGAAACATATATAAGATCTGTATGAGTTCTTGTATTGCTCCAACACCGTTTCCTGGTCTTGACAATGTCCTGTGGTTACATGAGACATTATTCTTGGCGGGGGGAGCTGAGTGAAGGACCACATGGAAACTCCCTGTACATTTTTTGCAACTTCCTGTGAGTCAAACTATTTCAAAATAGTCAGATAGTCAAACTATTTCAAAATTAAAAAGTTATTTAAAAATTGTGGGCCTGGGGCTTCCCTGGTGGCGCAGTGGTTGGGAGTCCACCTGCCAATGCAGGGGACGTGGGTTCGTGCCCCGGTCCAGGAGGATCCCATGCCGCGGAGCAGCTGGGCCCGTGAGCCATGGCCGCTGAGCCTGCACGTCCGGAGCCTGTTTTCCGCAACGGGAGAGGCCACAGCAGTGAGAGGCCCGCGTGCCGCAAAAAAAAAAAAAAAAAAATTGTGGGCCTATGTCAACAGCAAAGCAGGGCAGTGTGGATGGAGAGGGAGGACGCACAATAATGAGTTATTCCTGGGAAAGGGGGCTGCACACAGTACCACGAGAAGGTCTGACATCAATGTGGAGATTATGGGCCGTGAGGACAGGATGAGGTAGGTGGGCTGAGGGCTCTGAGGGCAGCAGGGTGGCAGAGAAGGGTGGTGGGTGAGCCGGTGGGGGGCACACAAATTACTGCCCCATGGCTCACTGTGGGGGCCCTGCCTCACTTTCCCAGCCAAAGTGGGAGCTCTGAGAGGTAACAGACTGAGTCGTATTTGTTGTTTCCCAAATGGGGTCCCGTACATGAGAGGGGAAGCCCCATCTGAACACCAGCGGGTCTGTCTGGGGTGAAGCCCAGCCCAAGTCCTGGCCTTCACAGAAGGGAGGAGAGGAAAGGAGACGGGGAGGGACAGCCACTCACCGCGGTGCACCCTGGGGCATCTGGTCCTTGACTCGGAGGTTTTTGGCCAGAATCTCCACCCTGGGGCCCTGGGAAGAAAGCACGGTGAGGCCCTGGGCTGCCTCCTCACGGAGTCCAGGGCGCTCGAGGAAGCATGTGGGTGTGGGTGGGCATAATGGGAGCTGAAATCCTCAGCCCTCTAGATGGGGAGATGGGCAACAGCCCAGTCCCCAGACGCGCTGTGAGTCCACCTCTCCCTGTGTCCACCGGGCCCGGATCTGGGTGCCCTGCACGCAGCCTGGTGGGGCCCCGGGGGATGGGGCCCCTCACCTGCTTCCGCATGATGTCCGTGGCCTGCATGATGCACTTGGGCAGCAGCCCGTGGCTCCGCGCCAGGATGGCCGCCTGCTCCAGGGAGAGGCTCAGGGTGCTCCTGCAGGGGGGCAGCAACAGGGGCGGCAGGTGAGACGGGGGCGACTGCCTAGCCCCCCACGGCCCCCAAGGCCCCAATCAGAGCAGCAGGGACAGAGGACAGAAGTGGGAAAGTGTCCAGATCTGCCCCAGCCAAGAGGCACGATCATTCCTGCTTATGTTGAACGGATGCTCCAGCAGAACCAGGCTGCAGAGACGCTCAGTCACGCCAACCAGGGTGAGAGAAGCGGGAAGCGCAGCAGCCCTCCGCGGACCACCTCCTCCCGAGGTCCCATCTCACAGCAGACAAACTGAGGCTCGGTGGGGGGCGGGGGCAGCCACGGCCTCGTCTGGGCTCAACAGGCAGCGGCAGAATCGGGATTCAAACCTGGCCTTCGTCCTCCCGTCCCGGGCCCCCAAACTGCCCAGAGGCCCGCACACCTCTGCATGCCCGTGCTGCACATGGTCATCTGGCAGGCCCCCAGGCGGTAGCAGAGCTCGGAGGAGATGGGGATGAGGCCGGCGCCCAAGCTCCCAGCGGCACCGGGCTTGTGGTAGACGAAGGACTTCATGAGGCGGCAGAGCTCGTCCAGGGCATTGATGGGGCGGATCAGCTGCGAGGCACACATACCCGGACGGTCGGAGGAGGCCCCCACCTGTCCTTCCTCCCCGTCATCACCTCCAATCCAGCTCCGTTACAGCAGCTGTCCTCTCGGCTCACCTCCTCTGCTCACGATATATTTCAGGCCTAACCCTCCCATCTAATTCTCTTCACCTGCCCAGGTGCGCCCACGACCAAGCCTCAGCGAATACCCACTCCTGTCCTCTCCAAATAGCAGCACCTCCCCAGGACCAGCCTTCCCTTCTGCTCTGCCCCACCTCCCCTTTCCTGCGTCGCCTGTGCAGGCACAGAACACTGGCCAGTGCTTCCTGTGTCGGCTCAAGACTCTGCCAGCCAGACTACTATACAAACTCCCGAAGGGCTGTGCCCAGCCCTTCTCTCGGAGCCCAGCCTCGCGGTCCGAGGCCAGGAGCCCCAAAACCACTGTCAAAATCAAGGCCTGACAGGGACTTCCCTGGTGGCCCAGGGGTAAAGAATCTGCCTTCCATTGCAGGGGACGCAGGTTCGATCCCTGGTCGGGGAACTAAGATCCCACACTCCGCAGGGCAACTCAGCCTGCGCGCCACGACTACTGAGCTCGCACGCCTCAACTGGAGCCCGCGTGCCGCAAACTACAGAGCCCACGCGCTCTGGAGCCCGCGCCACAATGAGAGAAGAGAAAACCCGCACGCCACAACTAGAGAGAAGCCCGCGCGCCGCAACAAGCGCTGCAACGATGCTCCCGTGTGCCGCAGCGAAGACCCAATGCAGCCAAATTAATTAATTAATTAATTAAAAAAAAAGAAATCGAGGCCTGATAGAGCCTGGGCAGAGGGGGAAAGGCCTGCAGCATGCAGCAGTAGGCGGGGGGACACAGCCCCCGCAAGGCCGAGTGCAACACGCAGGAATGTGGCCCAGACAGCCAGGTATTCCCACTGCTAAAGATAAACTAGAAGCCTCCGTTTTGCAGGAAATCTTTTGACTTTTAAATGCTGGCAACAAATTGGAAACACACAAAAAGAGCACTGCATGGCCGCATCTGGTGTGAGGCTCCAGCCTCAGAGAGATGCTGCAATGAACAAGGGAGATGCAAGAGGCACAGGTGAGTGGGTGCCAGTGAGAATACATCATCTAAGGAGTTCTGAAGCAGGTGGGGAAGATGTCAGGATTTCTCGAATGGGGAAGGAGTTATCACAGAAGACTTCCGGGAGGAGGGACGGCAGAGGCCTCTGGGGCATCTCGGCCAGGATTCTGGCTGGGGTGTGACCCTGGGCCCTGTCTGACCACACGAACCCCCAGCCCTGCCCAAGCTCCACGGCAGGTGAGGGGAAGGAGGGCACACCTGGTCTATCTTCACCGCTGTGGTGCTGGCGTCCGTGGGCAGGTTAGACCGTTCCAGGTAAAATGCCCTGAGAGAGAAAGACGGGGGTGAGGGTAGGGCCGCCACGCCCACCGTCCTCCCAGCCCCTGCCCCACTGCAGCCGCAGCCTCTTTGCCCTCCAACAACTGGAGGAAACAAATCATTAAGAGCGGCTGGCACAGCTCTCCACACCCACAGTCACCTGTTCCTCCAACAGCCCTGGGGGAAGCAGGAGGGGGCCTCCCGGGCACTCCTCAAATGCCACCTCCCCCCGACTGGCCGTCAGAATCAGCACCGACACCCCACTCTCTCTCCCATCCTGCTGTGTCTCTCCTCTGAGCACCCTCATCACTTGACACGTCACACTGCTCTGTTTACTGGGTTATTGCTTATCTCCCCTTCTAGAACAGCGCTCGGCCAACTTTTTTGGTAAAGGGCCAAAGAGTAAATATTTTAGGCTGTGTAGACCAGTCTCTGTGAAGATGCTACTCAGCTCTGCTGTTGCAACACAAAAGCAGCCAGAGACGATACACACACAGATGTACGTGGCTGTGTGCTAATAAAACTTTATTGACAAAACAGGGGGTGGGCCAGACCACAGCAGCTCTAGAATCTACCCTCCATGAAGAACAGGCTTTGTTTGGTCACTGTTGACTCCTAAGCGAGCACCCAGAACAGAACCTGGGCTATGGAAGGCCTTGAGTGACAGGTGCTGAATGAAAGAAGAGATGAATGAATGATTACAGTGGCAATTTTTAAAATATTCAGCGAATGGCACAGAGCAGATTGATGGCATCGAATGATCCAGAGAGATGCCAGTTATAATAATACAGGAAGATGTTTTCCCTGAACAGACATATGAAAGCATCATTCTCCCATTTCCAAATAGTAAAGCCCTTACCACACCCTGAAACCCCGTCTCCTAATTCTCAGCCCACCTTCCTCATGGAGGGAGAAGGTGAGGCAGAAGTAGGAACGGGCTGGGATGGGGGCAGCAGTAGTGGGAGCTGCCTCCTTGGGCCCCAGGCTTCCTCCTGGCGGATGTGACCCCTACTCTTTCTTCTCTCTGGGGGTCTCCCCTGAGCAGGGCCGAGGCTCTGGAGTCATGCCCCTCACTCACAGGCTCAAGAATCCCAGGGCCCCTGTCCCGGCTCCCACCCCCATGCAGAATGAAACAGGCATCTCCGCCGAGATGGAAGGACCTGCTTTGAAGCCAGGCAGACCCAGTCTAGCTGCGTGACTTGGGCAAGCTGGGTGTGCTCTCTGGACATCAGCTTCCTCATCTTCAAAGTGGGTTAGAATGGCTGCCAGTGACTGCTGTGAGAATCTGATGAGCTCGTGTAGGCAGAGGGCCTGGCGCACAGTAGATGCTCAAGAAAGGGCATTGCCCGCCCCTGCATTGGGGGCCCGTCTGGTGCCTTACACGCTAATGCTCACTCCCCGTGACAGTGTTCAGAATCCTGGCCCCATCATGTAGCCCATGCAGATACCTGAGTTTGCGGTAATACTGCTGAACCTTCTCCAGGGACTGGGCATTGATCTCCTGCTGCAAATCTTCCACCATCTGGCTGCCTGGAGGAGGCGGCACCTCCATGTTCTCCAGAGCTGTGAAGGAAGAAGAGCGAGGGCAGGTGCTTGGCTCCCGGTGTGCACGGCCATCCCCAGTGGGCCCCACTCAGCCCGTCCCCGCGGCTCACCTTTCGTGAAGAGCACGGTGTGCAGCCTTAGACTGGCCCCGCTCTCCAGTCGGGAGGGCAGCTTGGAGAAGTGATAGCTATCCAGGTAGAAGATGACCTTCAGTGCCTGCCGGCTGCCCTCGATGTGGTAGAAGACGTTGGTGTCTGGTGGGGGACGTGGTGGGGCAGAGGGCTCACCATCAGGGCCGGAGGGGCCCCGCCCCACCTCCGCGAGGGCAGCTACAGACCTCCTTCAGATCGCCACTGTGATGTCCCAGGACCTCCCTGCCTGCCCACCCCAGAGCCGCGGCTTCAGACCTTCCTGCCCTCCCACAGTCTCGGGGCACCTCAGATAGCCCCGTCCCCCTACTACTCAGAGGAGCAACCTCTGACCTCCCTTTTCACCTCCCTTGACAGGTCCCAGTTTCCACTGCTTAATTCTTACACCTGACATTGATTCTGCCCAGCTGCGGAGTTGTCCCTGTTTATCTTCAGAGCCTCACCGATGCTCCTTCTACCCCTCACCTGGTAGCCCAGGGCCTCTACCTGGCAAAAGCTACCCTCACACAGCACCTGCATCTTATTTACACCCACAGCAAAGAGCTTGTGGCAGGGGTGGCACCAACACCCCATCCTGCACCCATAGCAGACATCACTAATTGATGGATAATTCTCCCTCAGCCCAAGCTGGCCTACAGACAGGCACTGCCAACCAATTCCAATTGGTCCCCGAAATGAAAGCCACTGTGCTTCTAGACTCCAGTTTACACATTCTCAACAGGATGATAGCACCTCCAAGGAGGTAAAAATTGGTTTTGGGGGCAAAGGCAAAAAAAAAAAACCTTACTCTTTTTATATGTAAAGCACATATATACATATAGTACATAACAGATATATAGCATATCCATGATATAAAAATTTCACGGGGGTGTGGGTGATTAGGAAAAAATTGTCTCAACAAGCTCCTCAGGGAGGTGATAATAAAAAACAACAACCAAAAAAGCAGGGGTTCTCAACCTGGCATGCTTCCAAATCACCGGGAGGGCTTGCTGACACACATTTCTGGGCTCTGCTTCCGGTTTGGGATTCAGCAGGTCTGGGATGGGGCCTGAGAATGAGGCTAACAAGCTTCCAGGTGCCGCTGGTCCAGGGATCACACTCAGAGAACCATGGCTCTAGAACCGAGCGCAGTGACTCTCAGTCTTGGCTATACATCAAAGTCACCTGGAAAGCTTATCTTGAATCCCAAGGCCCAGGATCCACCCCACAGGCTGAATCCAAATCACCAGGGCTGGGGCTGGGACTGAGGCATCAGTATCTGAAAAGCTCCCTGGGCGATCCCAGTGCAGCCAGGGCTGAGACCCACTGGACCACAATGTGAGCTCCAGGAGGGCAGAAACCATGGCCGTGTATCTCTCCACTGTGGCCCAGAACCTAAAACTGAGCCTGACTTGTATCATGTGCTCGAAATTATGGGTATGTGGATAGATGGATGAGTGTGTGGGTGGATGGGTGATGGATGGATGGATGGATGGATGGATAAATGGATGGGTGGATGGATGAGTAGATGAATGAGTGGATGAGTGGGTAGGCGAGTGGAAAGATGGGTGGGAGGGAGGGAGAAAGAAAGGAAAGAAGAAAATTATGGTGTAAGTTCTTAGAAAATCTTAACACGTATTCATCCCACCAAAGGTTATCTCTACGAGTTTTAATAAGAACTGGGTACTGGCTGTTTTTCCCTCTTAAGCGCTCTTGGAGACGGCTGGGTTTATAAAAAAAGAGACCCTCTCCTTCCCTGTATGCTGGGAGCATGAGGTTTGAAAGCACTGGGTCCTGGGTCAACTTTAGGCAGCTGGCCTGGTGGCAGGCGGAGGGACAGGGTGACCCCAGAGCAGTCCCTTCCACTCCAGAACCCCGACTCTCACGGTGGGGGTAGGAGGAATCACTCACTGGCCACGTAGTTCTCGTCCAGCTGCTTGAAGGAGAAGGTGACGTTGTCCAGCTCCGACAGGGTCACCCAGATGTCCTCCAACATGGTCCGTTCCTCTTTCTGCAAGAGCAAGACAGAGTGGAGGCGTCACAGGTGCCACCCCTGCCCCAGGTTTCACTTCAAGATGCTATGATTCAACTCTAGTTGACACACCAGGCTGTGGCGCTACCAGGCATGAGGTCTTGCGCAGGTCTCTCTGGGGCTGGACGTGAGATCGTGTTTGCTCCAGGCCTGTCCTGCACCTCCCAGGTCAGAGCCCATCTCTGCTCTATCATGCTGGGTGGTCCTCTTACCCGGGTCAACCCACCAATCCCACTGAACCATTCCAATGCAGCACCCAGCTCACAGCCTGCATGTCCTGGCAACTGCTGAATTAACACACTGGGTCCCGGTGTCCTCATCAGAGAAGAAGAAAGTGAGGGCTGGGTGCTCAGTTCCAGAAACCAATGAGAGGGTGTCTCCCACCAGGCAGGCACCCGTCTGCAATATCGGCCAGCAGAGGGCGCACCACGGCCACTCTTTCCCAAACCACTGCAGCTCTGGCTTCCTGTCTGGCCCGGGAAAATGTCTAGGAGGCTCAGGGCTGCAAGGTGTGGGGAGCTCAGGCCTGGGCACACGGGTGGAGGGGCAAACAGCACAGAGCAAGTGCTGCTGCCGGCTGGATTTCTGGGGGGGGCATCGGCTCTGGGTACCAGTACCCTGAAATGCTGAGTCATTGGCTCTGCCTCCTCTCGGAGCTGGGAGAGGGACCCACCCTGATTCTGAGCCCTGCGAGTGGATGGACAGGGCACTCAGAGATAAAAGAGATGTGGAGAAGGCAGGGCAGTCTGGGGGAACCAGGTCTAGAGTCAGACTCCCAGGTTCACACAGGTTCCCTGGGCCTCAGTGTTCTCATCCTTAAAAAGTGGGTGGTGAAAGGACCTATCTGGGGGCCACTGCAAGGACTAAACAAGGTGCTATCTGCATCAACAAAGTTCACCTGGATTACCACACAAGCCTGCTCACTGGTCTCCCAGTTTCTGCCCTTGGCCCTCTACACTCTTCCCCACCCCGAAGCCTGGGTGATCCTTTAAGTATCAAAGTCAGATCCTGTCCCTCCTCTTCTCAAAACCCTCCCCTGACTGCCACCCACTCAGAGTAACAGCCAAAGTCCTACAACAGCCTGCAAGACCCCGAACAGTCAGACCCCAGTTAATTCTCAGGACTCACCTCCCCCACCTTCCCCGGGCTCACGCACTCTATTCCAGCCGCACTGGGTACCTCGTTGTATCTCAAACACTGCCCGTGCATCCTCCTGCCTCAGGACCTTTGCACCTGCTGTTCTCTCTGCCTGGAGGGCTCCTCCCCAGTGTCCTCATGGCTCACCCCCTCCCCTCCTTCGGTTCTTAGGTCAGATGTCACCTCTCACTGAGGCCTTCAGTAGCTGCCTTATCAAAACTTTCAACTGCCACCGCCCCAGACCTTCCCCTTAGCCCTTAACACTATCAATGAGGGTTTCTCAACTGCAGCACTACTGACGCTTGGGGCCAGATAATTCTCTGCCGGGGGGTGGGCACGGGGGTGAGCATTCTGTGTGTTGTAGGAGGTTCAGCAGCCTCCCTGGCCTCTACACACCAGATGCCAGTAGTACTTCCTCTTCCCTCAGTTGTGACAACCAAAAATGTCTCCAGAGTTTGCCAAGTGTACCCTGGGGGCAAAACTGCCCTGGTGAGAACCACTGGTCTGTACCATCCCTGGTCCTTAGTTGTTTATGTCTATCTCCCCAAAATCAGGGTATAAGGTCCCTGAGTAAACGAACTCTCTGTTTTGTCCACTGCTGGGTCCCCAGTGCCTGTAACAGTGACACATAGTAGGTGCTCGATAAACAGCCGCTGAATACATGAACGGGGTGAGCGACAGCCTGAGCAAGACCTCCCCCGCCCCCCACTCACCGCAGCCGGCGAGAGCAGGGACTGGCAGTGCAGGAGGACGCCAGTGGCCGCCACCTGCTCCAGCCACTTGCGGCTGGCGTCCCGGCTGCTCTCCTCGTACTCGCCATTGTTGTTGTAGCGGTAGCTCAGGGCCGCCAGCAGCTGCTCGGAGAAGGTGCACACGGCAGCCACCAGTGCCTGGCAGAAGATGCTGTCCCTCCGCAGCTGCAGCTCCGTGTCTGTGGACAGAGGGGACGGGGCCGCGCTGGGCAGGGGGCTCCTGTACCATCAGCAGGCCTGTACCCTACAGCCCGGGGCCCGGGACTAGCCTCCTCTCCCCAACATGACCACCCATCCGTGGCCAACTGGCAGACAGAATTCATTCATCCCAGGCACCAAAGGCAACTCCATAAAACTCAACTCTCCAAAAGCCAAGCCAATCCGTGGAAAAACTCAGCCCTCTCAATGACCCATCTGCCTACGTAAAACAACAAAACAACTTGTGATTTTCCAAGGGCTTTCCCCAAACCCTTACCCTCAGCTGTTCATTTATTGGAAATTTCTCAGCATTGATTGAGAGTGATGATGCCAGCTCCATGTTTTAAGAAATGCAGTTTACCATTTTCTCTATTTTTGAGAAGTATGCCTTCTTCTTATCATCCCCCCCACCACTTCCTTGCCCCCTGCTTGTGATGTGATTTACAGAACTGGCCAATTTTGGGCAATCAGCCGTTCAGGGCCCTAATATCCTGGAAGGGATTTTTTTCTTTTCTTTGGGCTGTGCCACGCAGCTTTCGGGATCTTAGTTCCCTGACCAGGGATCGAACCCGGGCCCCAGCAGTGAAAGCACTGAGTCCTAAACACCGGACCACCAGGGAATTCCCTGGAAGGGATTATTTTTGTTTGTTTGTTTTTGTTTTTGTTTTTATTTTTGCGGTACGCGGGCCTCTCACTGTTGTGGCCTCTCCCGTTGCGGAGCACAGGCTCCGGACGCGCAGGCTCAGCAGCCATGGCTCACGGGCCCAGGCGCTCCGCGGCATGTGGGATCCTCCCAGTCCGGGGCACGAACCCGTGTCCCCTGCATCGGCAGGCGGGCTCTCAACCACTTGCGCCACCAGGGAAGCCCGGGAAGGGATTATTTTTGATGACTGGCTCTAGCCAATGGGTTTTCAGTGACCAATTTTGACCCAGATCCTATTCTAGCTGCCCCTTGGCTGAGAATTTCTGGAAGGAAGGGAGGGACAGAGAACACCTCCAAGATTCCCCTAGGCCCCCGTCAGCCCCTCCTCCACCCCACTGTCTTCGGGGTAGGAAGCCCAGGCTGGGGCTGAGGGCTCTACCGGCAAAGAGCCTCCCTAATTGTCGGTGCTCTATCCTGTGTCCTCGTCAAGATCAGCCCAGGCCTGGGAAGTGGTAAGAGACAGTGCTCCTGGCTCCAGGGCCCTGAGACTTGTCCCCCAGACACAAGAGGAAGAAGTGAGGTCTGAGTAGTTCTTGGAGGGGCTAGAGGCCACGGTGTTACCTCCCCCTGTGCAGACCCCGACGACCAGGGGAAAAGTCAACCTTGGCCGGCGGAAGAGGCCTTCCCCGGGGTGCGGTCATGGGCACTGGCTGCCGGGGGGCCTCTCCCGGATGCACCTGGGTGTGTGCAAATCACAGACAGCTGCCCCTTCGAAGCCCTCACCTGTGCATTTCAGCAAGGCCAGGAGAAGCTGGTTCTTCCCATCTGGAAGGAGAAGGAGATGGGCTGAGAGGGGTTAGCGGAAGAAGCAAGTCGAGCCAGGCCTCCCCGCAGCCCACGTGCCTGACCCCTTCTTGCAGCGAAGCTCTGGGCACACAGAGCCGTGCTCAACAAGCTCTGACTGAATGTTGAGCAGATTCCAGAAACCCCAACTGTCAGCTGCACCCCAACTGTCTATACAGAGACTCAAACCAGCCCCTCCAACTAATGGGCCAGAGCCCCCAGCCCACACCTTGTACCTGTGCGTGGGCACACCCTGACACACGTGTGTACGTACATGTGGGAGCACACTCAGACCACGTACACTCACACGTGTACTCAGGTACTTATTCACATCGTCCTACACAGCCAAGCCCTGCCCACAGGTAGACAAAGCCCAGACCTTCCAGACACAGGCCTAACACCCTGGTCTCTTTCCGTCAAATAAAGGCTCTTGGGCCCAGAAGGGGCTTAAAAGAAAAATCTGAAAGGCCCCTGGATTTGCCCTCTTGGGATACATTCTGTCCTCGGGAGGCACTAAGATGCAGGGCAGGGTGTGGTAATAACACCAGCAAATGCTTACTGAGGACTTACTGTGTGCCAGGCACTGTACTAAGTGCCTTGTTTGTACCGACTCGTTTATCCCTCACAACAACACTATGAACCCATTTTACACATGAAGAGACTGGAGCACAGAGAAGTCAAGGAACTTGCTAAGGTCGCACAGCCAATGAGTGGGAGAGCTGGGGTTCGAGCACCGGCCATCTGGCTCTGGAGTCCATGCTCTTCACCAGTCACAGTTTTGGAAGACAGGACAGCTCAGGGCCAACACAGACTTCCAAGTCAGAGGGTGCTGTTCCTGGGGTCATGACCCTGGGGCCAAGCACCTCCTGCTGTCCTGGTCAGATGTCTCCCTGGCCTGGGATCCTTCTAACCCAGGAGTCCCAGGCTCAAATGCTGCCAAGGGCCAGGCAGGTAACATAAGGTGCATGAAGCAGACCCCAGGCCACAGGCCGTGGTGGGATCCATGTGGACTGGGAGGCGCCCCTCCCCCACCTAAAGAGGGTGGCCGCCACTCATCTCCAGCCAAGTGGGGTCTCGGATTATAAAGGCTGGCAGCAGGTTCACAGTGTTTAATGCTGCGGCATTAGACATTACCTGGCAGCCCAAGTCTGATCAGGACCCACCCACCCCCCAACTTGTAACCTGGTTAATAAGCAAAAGGAACTGAACTACATCCACAATTTTGGAAGCTGAGAAGGAACAAGTTCAGCCTTCTTAGCCTCCTGACTCTGCAAGGAAGCCCCAGGCACCCCAAATCAGCGGTTCCTTGATCAAGTGTGTACTGTCCCAGGGCCTTGCCCAGGGCAGGACACAGCTGAGAAAGGGACACTCTCTCTTCCTGTCCTCTCCCTGGGCCTGGAGAGACATGGGGCACGGAGATGGACCCATTCCTGATCCTTCCACGTTGCATATCAAGAACCAAAGGCCACAAAACCTCCACATCACAGCCTTCCCCGCCCAGCTGACCTTCCACGTATCTCTGAATGTTGTCCACCAGGGTCTTGATGGAATTGGGGAGGTTCCAGGGGTCCTCCTGGATGCTGATCTGGATCAAGCTGCGGCCACGAATTGTACACTCCTCTTTCTGTTTGAACTCTGGGGCAGAAAGCGACATGAGGGCAGGAAAGGGACAATTAGATAGCTTTGGAAAATGGTGGCACAAAGGCCTCTGTACCATCACTAGATTCCAAAGCTCAGAATCTTAGGTCAAGGATGCTGGCAGGACTCTAGGGTACTATGGTCCATGGAAGGCAAATACATGGTAAGTGTGCTACGAATTCATAGTATCACACTCATGGCAGACATTGCTGATCAATCTCAGCACTCCTTCCCGCTCGTCTGAGGCCGCGACTCCTCACAGGTACAACAAATCCAATGCAGACATCACAAATCAATCAGGGCATGCTTGTCTCCTAAGCCTGGATGTAGTCACGGAAGGATTCTCGGGTACTACCTCCTCACAGCCACAACCAATCGAGCTGGCACGTGAGTTGTAACCTAGCGTAACCTTTTCCCTACACAGAGGAGGACGTCCAGGCACAGAGTGGAAAAGTGACTTGCCTCAAGTCACACAGCAGGGTAGTGACAGAAAAGGGACTTGAACCTGGCCCCAGACAAGCAAACACAGGTCCCTGCTCCTTTGGCCTCTTCCCTGCTACAAAGTCCCAGGTTTCTGAGATATGTGTGGTTTTGTTTCCTCTGAGTTTGACATTTCTTCTTCCTAAGGTCCATCCCAGGGAGAGATGATCCTGAGACAGCAGGAGGGAGAGCTGAGCTAGGGCACCCCAACGTCTCACCACTTCCGACCCTCACTTAGGAGCAACTGCCTGTTTCTTTTCCTATCTCCTGAACTCTACTTGAAGCTCCTTGAGGTCAGAGGCAGTGTCACTTTCATCAAATGGGCCCCAGGGCCCAGCACAAGGCCTGACACAAGCTGGTTCTTGGAAATTATTTACTGGATGTATGAACGCATGGATGCATGGAGTAGACAGATGGGTGGATGAGTGGGTAGGTGGATGGGTGGGTGGATGGATGGATGGATGGATGGATAGATGAATGGATGGATGGATGATGGATGGATGGATGGATGGACAGATGGGTGGATAGATTAAATAGGTGGGTGGATGGGTAAATGGGAGGAGAAGTAAATAGAGGGACATAAAAGTCAATCTTTTTCTCTCAATCATTTCAAGAAGAAGGTCTCAGTTTGGTGCTGGTAAGTCCTTAACACTTCTTTAACTCACTAATCCCCCTCAGGAATAAGGAACAAAGAGTTCTGGGCAGGCAACAGTGCCTAACTACAGTACAATGACATTTTTTGTTGCTGTTTCCATTGGATTTATCATTATTTTATGACATTTTATACTGGTTTTCCATTTACGGGGAGTTAAATAAGGTCCTTTCAAAACTGAATTTTTTAAAGGGAGACAGTTTGACCTATCAATAATATGGGCAGCAAACGAATATGGTTTAAAAAATGTAAAGATGTTGGCAGATTCTATGAATATGTCTAAAACGATGAAGGGGCTGTGGGTGGGGTGTCTGAGGTTTGGCAAATCGTGCTCCAGTCCTTCCCCTCATGTTATAAACAGGCAGATGGAGGCCCAGAAAGGCTCAGGGACCAGCCCAGCGGTCCACACACTTTTTCTGTAAAGAGTCAGATAGGAACTGATTTAGGCTTTGCAGGGCATACAGTCTCTGTCACATATTCTTTCTTTCGTTCCGTTTTAACAATCCATTATAAATGAAAAGTCATTCTGAGCTCACAGTCTGTACAAAAACAGGCCATGGGCTGGATCTGGCCCACGGGCTGATCCTGCTGACTGCCCCTGGACTGACCCATAGCCATTCAACAGGTGAGGGGCAAAGCTGAGAACGTGGCCCAGGTGGCCTGACGCCTGTCCAGCACACGTCACCCATTGCAGCCCGTCTCCCCGACGGATGCTGGATGTCATCCCTCGCCCTGCCTGGGGACTCTTCTCTGCTCACCTTGTAAGCTGTGGTCCATGGGGAAATGCCTGGTCTCTTCAAAAGCTCTGCTCATGACTGGCCCCTTGAGGAGTGCATGGATGGAGTCCACCTGGGTGGCGGGAAGCTCTGGGTTAGTTTGGCCCACAGGGCCCTCCAAGTGGCAGGGACTCATTACTCATAGCCCCTGCCCCGGCTCCTGGCTTATGGGTTCTTACCAGGGGTGATGGGAAGAACTCAAGGTCAGGCCGGAGTTGGGACAAAGGTCCTACCTGGTTAAAGAGGTGCTCCAGGCAGCCATGAAGCTTGTCCTGCTTGTCTGACGGGATCCTCATGTCACAGGGCAGCTCGTCCCCTTGCAGAAGGAAGAAACCACAGCCATCAACTATTCCTGCCCCATCTCACACCTTCCCAGCCTCTTTCTCAAGAAAGCAATGTAGCTACAGAGCTCCAAAACCCACAGTGGACTTGGAGTCTCATAGACCCAGGTCCTGGCTGTGTGACACTGCACAAGTCACTTGACCTCTCTGCACCTCGGTTTCTTCATCTGCAAAATGGGCAACAGGAACTAAAACATTACGCAATTGTAAGTCAATGTTATTAGTTTTCACTCTGCAGACGAGGAGACAGAAAGTCAGATATAAGGAACCGGATCCCAGTCTCCTGATTCACCCCCCAGTCATTTCATTTAAATCAGCTGCCACATGTGAGCGCCTTCCTAAAACCTCCCCAGGGATAGTTTTTGCAGCTGAATATCTTATGTGATGAGATATTTACCTAAAGTTCAGAAATATCTGTGACTTTACGTGAGCTTCTTTTTCTTCTGTTAAACTGAAGTATGATTAAAATTAAATTTTTATGCACAGATACTGCCTCTGGAAGGACACATAGGGCAGTAGTGACAGCGGGAGCTTGGGAACCGGGAGGCCGGGTAACAGGGGTGGGAGGGAGGTTTGCCACTACCCACCCTCTCATGCCTTTTGAATTATGAACCATGTGGATGTCTGTCTTATTCACAAAATAAAATTTTTAAAGGCTGAAATCAATAAAATTAAAATAAAAACAAATTTCAGTCTTTCAGTAAAAATTCCAAGTAACATAGAATCTAATTTATAAAATCTTATTTACGTCTGTCTGTCCCTCCAGCCGTCCACCCACATTTCTCCACATCTGTGCAGAAATACATGCTCACCAGCAATCCCCAAATATAATCAATAGTCATTTCTGGGGGAGAGGCTGAGATTCTGACTTATTTCCATGTACTTCTTTTGAACTTTCCTGTGTCATTTGAATTTTTGGTTTGCGCATGCATCATTCACGGAAACCATCAGGTCACCCTATTTTAGTAACGTTGGAGCCCTCACCACAACATGTAACTGCATCGTGTGTGTTTTTATTTGTCCCGTGTCCGTGGCGTTCACGGAGAACGTGAGGGCTGGGATCTTTGTCTCTTCATTCACTGCCGTGGTCCCAGCACATAACTGGTGAGCAATAAATGTTTGCTAAAGGACTGAAGGAAAACCACTACCACACCATGCAAAGTAATAGAAGACAATATAACATGGAGTGAAGCATAACAAAATAAAAATAAACAAAACAGAATCGCGCTGGGGGACCCCTCTCCTGGAGCACAAGCCTCTGCACTCACCAGACCCCATCTCGTCGCTGCCCAGGTAGGAGCTGTTACTTCTCACGCTGGTGTAAGACAGGACGGAGTCCCGATTACTGTTACACTCACTGCAAAGAAGCAGAGACGAAGGCATGAGTCACCCTCCCACTCACAGCCTCTGGTCCCAGCACCCGGAACCCACTTTCTGGAGTGTAGACAAAACCCTTGGGTGGACGATTGGTCCAGAGAAGGCACCGTGGGCCAACCGCCAGAGCCACAGACGGGCAGGGTTGTCCTGGTGCGTTTTCTAGGTCTGACGCTGGGGAAACACTTCCAGGCCTCAGTACAGAAGTGGTAGGTGGATAATGAATCATTTTCGTTTGGGTGTAACTCCTGTCACTGTCTTCATGGGACAGCCTTGTCCCTGGACACACCTGCATTCGCCACACTTGGCCACATGGTTCCATATTTTGTCTCCCCAGCCTGGCTAGAAACCTCCTAAGAACAAGGACTGTGTTTGCTTGGCTTGTATCCCAGGAAGTCAGAAGGCATGGGGAATTAAAAACCACAACCCTGAAATTCTTTCCTTCACCTTTCTGACAATTAAAGGAAAAATCGGAGGACCCAAAAATGTCAGAATGGAAACCCAGAGAGATGGAGAGATCTTGGTCTGTGGACAAGAGGCTCCAGGAACACACAGTACCCAGTCAGCCAGACCATTTCGTAATACAGACACCAAGAAACACCGACCAATCTGGTCCCTTGAAGACTGAAAGGATATAAAAGCTGGAAGGATGGGGACCAAAGCCTTTCTTGCCAAATTCTATCAGTTCTGTATTTCGCCCACGAACAACTGAAGTGCCCCTCCAAGACTCTACTTTAACCACAATGGTCAGATGTTATGTAACCTTTCACTGGAGGCTATGGTGCTTGTTTATTTGTGGTAAGGAATTCCATTCACTCACTCTATGGTTTATTACAGGAAATTGGGGTTTCAGTCTATTTAACCCACTAATTCAAACTTCCCTGATCTTGTTAATAATTAACCAGGAGAAAACAATTCAGATCCTCTGAGTCAGCAGGGGAAAAAATGGTCTTACTCCCTGGATCAAGTAAAAATAGTGTTTGTTGCAGAAACCAGAGGTCTTAACGTTGATTTTAAAACACACTGCAGATCTTGACTTTTCCTTGGACCACATTCCATCAACGTGTGCGGAGTGGAGCCAAGGCAGAAAGGATGGGTGGCGTCCACCAGGGGACGGGGAGCCGAAGGGGGCATCTGGGGTGTGCTGTGGGGCGCGGCCTAAGCCCCCAGGACCACATGGCTAGGCGACAGCACCCCGTCCCACTGCTTCCTGGGAAATGTCCTCTGATTCTGACTTTCCCACAGCGGAGGCCTCAACTGTGTCAGTGGCCATTCACAGCAAACCCCACGAGAGCCCCGCTTGCCCCCACCTGTAGGAGTCCCGGTAGCTCATGGTGTCATGGCCCGAGTCCTCCTGATCGTCCTCTGACACCTTGAAGCACACTTTCTTGCTGCCCCCGTGGTCGGTCCTGTCCATCTCAGTCTCTTCGCTGACCAGCTGGGGGGATGAGGCCTCCTCGGCCAAGGGCGGATCGCAGGACCCACCCGAGGTGGGCTCCGTGATGGTGGACAGCAGCCTGCAGGAGCAAAGACTTTGAACTTAAAGGCAGAGGCCCGTGGCTCCACTTGCCTCCATGGAGGCCCCAGACAAGGCCCTGACCTCAGGCCTCACCTTTTTTTTTTTTTTTTTTGTGGTATGCGGGCCTCTCACTGTCGTGGCCTCTCCTGTTGCGGAGCACAGGCTCCGGACGCGCAGGCTCAGCGGCCATGACTCACGGGCCCAGCCACTCCGCGGCACGTGGGATCTTCCCAGACCGAGGCACGAACCCGTGTCCCCTGCATCGGCAGGCGGACTCTCAACCACTGTGCCACCAGGGAAGCTCAGGCCTCACCTTTGATCCTAAGCAGAGGGAACCATCAAATGCTCTGTGTCCCTTCCCTGAAAATCCCACCAGCAGGGCTTCCCTGGTGGCGCAGTGGTTAAGAATCCGCCTGCCAATGCAGGGGACGTGGGTTCGATCCCTGGCCCAGGAAAATCCCACATACCGCAGAGCAACTAAGCCCGTGCGCCACAACTACTGAGCCTGCGCTCTAGAGCCCGCGAGCCACAACCACTGAGCCCTTATGACACGACTACTGAAGCCCACGTGCCTAGAGCCCGTGCTCTCTAACAAGAGAAGCCACCGCAATGAGAAGCCTGCGCACCGCAACGAAGAGTAGCCCCCGCTGCCCACAACTAGAGAAAGCCCGTGCAGCAACGAAGACCCAACGCAGCCATAAATAAATAAATAAATAAATAAGAAAATCCCACCAGCAACTTTGCAGATGTGAATATATTGTCCCTCCTGTAGGGGGCGTGACATATGGACACTCTTTATTTCACAGCCAAGCTACACACAGGCTCCAGAGAAAAGAAGGCAACTGGGAAACGTGGTCTATAAGGGCCATATGGTCTCAGTTACAACTATACACTCAACTCTGCTGCTGTCCTGTGACAGCACCACAGACAACATGTAAAGAAATGGGCATGGCTGTGTTCCAATAAACCTTTATTTTTTTAAAAAAAAGCAGTGGGCTGGATTTGGCCCATAGGCCCTAGTGTGTCAATCCCCAGCATAGAGTATAATTGTTAAGACTATAGGTTTTTAAGACAGACAGACCCCAGGTTCAAATCCCAATGCTACCAATTCCTAGTTCAGAGACCTAAAGCTAATTATTAAACCTCTCTGAGACTCAGTTTCCTCATCTGGAGTAATATCACTATCTATGTCCTAAGCTGCTGTAAAGATTAAGGGAGTTAAAACATGTAAAGTGCTTAGAAGAGTGTCTGGTGCCTTGTAAGTGATCAGTAAACCCTGGCTGATATAATCCTACTACATCTCAATGAGGTCAGTATTATGATTAGCCCCATTTTAACAGGTGAGACCATCAAGGCTCAGAGAGGTTAAGTGACTTGCCTAAGGTCACACAGCTAATAAGTGGCAGGGCCAGGATCAAACCCAGGCCTCCTGCCTCCAGACCCTACATTATTTTTCCTATTCTCATTGACAATTTCTATCATACACAAAAGGAGAGGGACCAGTATGATGGACCCCAGGTAACCAGCTGCCAGCTTCAACAGTGGCAACTCAGGATCCACTTTTCTTTCCTCCATCTTTCCTGTTGCTTTTTCTTTTTCTGGAGTGTTTAAAACAAACCTAAGATATCATATAATTTCCCCTATAAACACTTCCATATGTGTCTCTAGCACATAAGGATTTATTTTTAAAGCAACGGTTCTCAACTGAGGGTGCTTTCTGTCCCCCACTCTCCCACTCCAGGAAACGGTTAGCAATTTAGCAAGTTCCCTCAGGCGCAAACATTTAGCAACGTCCAGAGACATTTTTAGTTGTCACAACTGAAGCAGGGCAGGGAGGGGTGGGCTAGCTACTGGCATCCAAGGAGTAGAGGCCAGGAATGCCACTAAGTATCCCACAACAAAGAATTATCGGGCCCAAAATGTCAACCGTACTGAGGCTGAGAAACACTGCTGTAAACATAACCAGTCACTGTTACCACACCTAACTAAATCAATCATTCCATAATACCATCTAGTTCCCAGACCACGGGATCCCTGATGCTCCCCAAAGTGTCTTCTCACAGATGGTATGTTAGAAACAGAACCCGAACCAGGTCCAGACACTGTATTCGGTTGATGTGTCTCTCAAGTCTCTTCCCTAACAGTTCCTCCTCCCCCGCCTCCCTGTACCTGCTTCCCCTCCAATCATTTATTTGTTAAAGAAACTGGGTCATTTGTCATCTAGAATCACCCACCCTCTGAATTTAGCCAACTGCGTCCCTGAGGTGGCATTTCATCCTCCCTTAAAACCCAGTCCTCCAGCTGAGTAGTGAGACCTAGAGCTTTGATCAGAGAATGGTGCGACTTGTGCTGCAAGAACGCTTTGTAGGTGATGCGGTGCGTGTGTCCTGCTGCTTCGCACCAAAAGGGACATCACGTCTAGCCGTCTCTCTTTCTGCAACATTAAAATGATAAAGTTCCCCCCAAACCTCTCAACAAATAGTTTTAGCCTCTACTGATGATGCTGCCTACATCCAGCCTTTCATTAGATCAGTGGTTCTCAATCAGGGGTGATTTTGCCCCCCAGAGGGCATTTGACAATGTCTGAAGACATCTGTGATTGTCACAACTGGGGAAGGGGGTGCTACTGGCATCTAGTGGGTAGAAGGCAGGGATACCGCTAATAGCCTATAATGGACAGGACAGCTCCCAACTCCGAAGAATGATCCTACCCAAAATGTTGATGCCGCTGATGTTGAGAAATCCTGACCCTGACACTCGGGCCATTCTCTCCTGGACCCAGGGCTCACCTGTTGATCTGGGTAACATATTGCTTCATCTCCTTCAGGGCCACATCCAGTCTGGTAAAGAGCTGCAGGTAGGCATCCTGGATCTCACGGTCCTCCTGCTTGAGTAGGAAGCTCAAACCCCGGTGCTCCTGGCCAAGGGTTCCATTGGCTGACCCAAAGCTGCTGTCGTTGGGACCCTGGCTTTGGGGGTCCCCATCCGCAGCAGGTAGGCACTTCCAGGATGGGGCAGCCATGGTGGTGATGCAGTGTTGGGTGTAGGACATGGGGTTCAGGTGACCTACAGTGGAGGGAGGGAGAGTTCACTTGGAAACAGCCCCCAGACACCCACAAGCCCCTTAGACAGAGGTATACAAATTCATTTTAAGGATCCCAATGAATGAGAAATATTTCTCTTTTAAATATTCTTTTAATACACTGAATTACTTCAGTAAGAAAGTTTCGGTTTGGTGCTAATATACTTTTAACTACTGTGATCTTTTTCCTGCCTGGAATGTAGACATGATGGCTGGTCCTCCAGCAGCCGTTCTATATACCATGAGGCATCCTTCAGGATAAAAGCAACATCTAGAGATGGTGGCACAGAAAGATAGAAGGAGCCTGGATCCCTGATGACCGTGGAGCTATCAATCCAGCTCTGGACTGCTGGCCTTCAGACATACTTCTGTTTAAGTATCTGTAGTGTGAGATCTGGACACAGTTTTTGACAGACACACACAGTTACCTTGCTCTGGGTCAAGGCCGATGAGGGAGGGTTTGCGGCCAAAGCGGATGCTGAAGGACCTGCCAACCGAGGGAGTAGTCTTGGGGTAGGACACTTCCATGAGGTTGACGTGGCAATTGGTGGGGCAAAAGTCCAGGCCACACAGCGGATGGGGTTCCAGGGGTGCTTGTTTGAAGGGCGGGCTGACCCTGCTCTTTAGCTGAGCTGCAAACTGAGAAAGGTGGGGGACGTGGAGTTGTGATACAGGGGTCTGGAAATCCTGGCCCACCACCAGTACCCACTTTATCCTGGCCTAGGTCAGACAATCCAAAATTGGACAAAATGTCAATAGCTCCAAATGGAAAAGTAAATTCCCCTCAGTGCCTTTTACTGGACCCAGATTTCAGGGAGGGCCTGGAGAAATGTGAGGCCTCCAAGTACCTACCCACGTTCATTTCTCCATTTTACCTGAGCTGTCCTTGAGGAACATCTCTCCCTGACCCACAGTCCGTGAGGTTCAGGTAAGGCTACCTCCCCATCCTTGCAGAGACTGGTACAGGCCTAGGCAAGGGACCCAAGCCAAGTCAACAAAAGCTCTCTTCAAGTTCCTTTTCTACTGGGGTTGCTAAGGCTAGAGCCATTGGGGGCCATGTTGTCACCACATGAAAAGGAACTGCCTGAGAGCAAAGCCAAGACAGAAAAATAAAGTCAAGAGAAAGAGAGAGGCCCTGTTCTTGTAATAGTGTGATGTTTGAGTGCCTGGATACAACCATGCCTGAAGTTCACCTCTGGACGCTTCAGTAATATAAACCAATAAATTCTCCTGTTTGTTTAAGCTAAATTGGGTTGGGTTTTGACTTTTACAACCAAAATACCCCAAGTTGAGACCCTGTAGGGTGCAGGCACCTCCTGGTACAAGGCGATCCTCTGGCCGATGCTCTCCAGCTTGGTGTCACAGATGTTGCGGAACTCATAGTGGGACATGGTCCTTATGTTGTTGCTCAGGGCCATAAGCCGCCCACAGTTCTGCACAAAGACACTGTCATCGGTGGCAAAGGCCTCAAGGATCTGCAGAAATATTAACAGTTACTGAGCACTCGCTGTGCACCTGGGAGGGTCTTAATGGGTTTATCTGGGGTGACTACTATATGCCTCATAATACGTGTGTGAGGTCAGCTCTATTACTGGCCCATTTAGCAGATGGGTAAACTGAGGCTAAGAGATAACAAGTCAGTCTCCTAAGCCCCACAGCTACCGAGTGGAGGGGGAGGACCTAGGATGCAGGGCTCCAGGCTAACTCTGAGGACATGGGAATCAGGCTGCCCCACCCCCCAGGGCAGGGCAGCACCCAGCAAGACCTTGGCAGTGAGGCCGAAGCAGCCACGGGGCTCCACGATCTTCTCCAGCACGTGACACTTGATGCCCGCTGTGCTCACGTACTCGTACACCACGCCATGCTCCAGGTGCACGTTGTCCACCGTCAGGCTGACCACAGGGCTGTCCTCGTGCAGGCTCAGCTGGGGACCCAGGGACAGCAGGGGGAAGGCTGGAAGCCAGAGGGACAGGCAACCCTGAGGAGGGGGCACCACCCCACACCAAGCCAGCCTCCTGACCCAGCACCGCAGATGGCTTGTGTTGGACGGATGGGGGGACTAAAGTGCTGCAGCTCTGTTCATTTTTGCCAGCCCGCTATCGTTCACCTCCTGTTCTAGAAGATTGTCCTTCTAGGAATCTACCCTTGAGCCCCTTTCTCAGTCTATGTGGCTCAGAAAAGGGCTCCCCCCAACCACACCCTCCCCCAGAGGCAAAGGCCTGGCCAATCAGCATGTTTGATTTCCTCTGTTCATAGTGATTGGTTCAGGAGTGAGCACGTGACCCAAGCTGAGTCAATGAGAGTAAAGTCTGGCACTTCTGTTGCATCTGCAAAGAGAAGGAGACATTCTCTTTTTCAACTGGATCCCAAGTCACTAGAGCCTCCAGGTGGGAAAAACAGCATGTAAGAGGGAAACCAACACAGAGGGAGCAGAGCTGAGAACTGGAGAAAAAGCAAGAGCCTCTTCACTATATAAAGTGCTGGACCGAGCCAGACTGAAGCTTACTGACCCTACTCAGACATCTTAGTTTGCTGAGCCAATGTTTTTATGTAGCTCAGTTTCAGTCCTGATTAATATGGGCCCAGAGAGGCTGTGACTCCTCAGAGCCACACAGCTAGGCAGTGATGTATCTAAGGAGAAAGTAGACACTTTCTTGGCGTGAACTGCCTTCCTCCCCACCAGCTCCAAAGAGGACCTCTCAACACACACCCCATCACTCTTTCTCCCCTCACCCTCACACTGTGTCACCACTTGTCAGGTTTTTTGTTCTGTTGTTCACTGTCTGGCTCCCCTCACATCCGTGTCCTGAGGGCAGGGACCCTGTCTGCCTTGCTCACTCGTGTCTCCCAGCTCCTAGAACAGAACCTGGCACATAGTAGGTGCTTCTACTTGTTGAACAGAAGAGTAGAAACCGCCAACTCCTCTCAGCGTGGTTTACGGTCATCATCAGGGGTCGTCCACGTGTTGAGGAAGGAGGCCCACAGCCCATTCCTCTCAGAGGGGCACAAACTGAGCTCACACCTGCCAGCTGGCCTCTCCCCCCTCCCCATCAGCCTGTCCCCTTTAGGACCCCTCTGCCAGGCTGTGGGTGTTTCAGCAGTGCAGGATAGCTCCCCAGCCAACCCCATAAACCCTGGTTCTTTTCTGACCCCAAAGTCACCAGTCAGGAGCCCAGAGCTGTTGGACACAGAGGCACCCAAGCCCCTGGTCTACCATGGCATCTGCCCCCACCCCCAGCCCAGCAGAAGTACGGGGCAGAGTCCAGAGAAGCAACCGGAGAGGAGGGGCTATTATTCAAACTACAAGCATTCACTCAGCACCTACTACGCGCCAGGCACAGTTCAAGGCTCGGAGCATCCAGCAAGGAATAAAACAAACAAAATCCCTGCCCTCGGGGAGCTTACGCTAGTGGGGAAAACAGAGAAAAGCAATAAATAACTGTATGATATATGTCAAGTAATGCACATGGTGAGGAAAATAAAGCAGGATAAGGAGACACTGAGGGCCAGAAAGGGCTTATTTAATTACAGCACTCAAGGTGGCCTCTCTGAGGAGGTGACATTTGAGCAGAGAGCTGAGTGAGGTGAGGAGCATGGGTAAGAAGTACTCAGGGGAAGAGCATTCCAGGCGGAGGGAACTGCAAGTGCAAAGGCCCTGGGGCAGGAGTCCATTTGGTATTTAAGAACAAGAGGCTGGAGTGGATGAAGCAGTGAGGGCAAGTGGGAAAGTGATGAGAGGTGAGGCTGGGAAGCAAGGCTGGGCCTGGAAAACCATGACAAGGACTTGGTCTTTGCCCTGCATAGGGTGGAAGCCACTGGAAGGTTCTGTTCTATTTTTTGAGACTAGCCTATAGGAGGAGAGGTAAGGCAGGGCAGGGAGAAGAGTGAGCAGGCCATTACAATAGTCCTGGTGAGAAATGATGGTGGCTCGGACCAGGCAGCGATGGAGGTGGTGATTCTGGTTGCAAGGGGAAGGTACAGGCAATGAGCCTGGATGCTGGAAGCAAGGTGGCAGGATACAGGAGAAAGAACAGTCAGGGAGAACTCTGAGTTTGGGGCCTAAGAATCTGGAAGGATGGAGAGGGGACCCTGAGGGGAGGAACAAGCTTCAGAGGAAGTTCAGGAGTTCAATTTTGGCCATGATGCCTGTTAGAAATCCGGGGATGTCAGGTAGAATGACAGGTCTGGGGGTCCAGGGCTGAGGCTGGGCAGAGAGAAAAACATGGGAGCCCGTGGTGGACAGAATAACAGCCCCTGGGGCTTCCCTGGTGGCGCAGTGGTTAAGAATCTGCCTGCCAATGCAGGGGACATGGGTTCGAGCCCTGGTCCAGGAAGATCCCACATGCTGTGGAGCAACTAAGTCCGTGTACCACAACTACTGAGCCTGCACTCTAGAGTCCACGAGCCACAACTACTGAAGCCCGCGTGCCTAGAGCCCACGCTCCGCAACAAGAGAAGCCACCGCAATGAGAAGCCCGCGCACTGCGACAGAGAGTAGCCCCCACTCGCTGCAACTAGAGAAAGCCCGCGCGCAGCAATGAAGACCCAACGCAGCCAAAATAAAATAAATAAATTTATAAAACAAAACAAACACTGCAACAAAATATTAAAAGAAAAAGAATAACAACCCCTAAAAAATACCCACATCCCATCCCTGGGCCCTGTGCGTACGCTATGTTACCTGGCAAGGAGGAATTGGGGTTGCAGCTGGAAATAGAGTTGCTAATCAGCTGACTTTACAGTAAGATTATTCCAGGTGATCCAGGTGAACCCAGTGTAATCACAAGGGTTCTTAAATGGGGAAGATGGAGTCAGGAGAGTTAGAATTAGGGAGGTGGCAGTGTGAGAAGGGCGCAGGCCAACACTGCTGGCTCTGAAGATGGAGGAAGGGGGCCACGAGCCAAGCTTCTAGAACCTGAAACAGGCAAGTGAATGGATTCTCCCATAAAGCCACAGAAAGGAAGCAGCCCTGCTGACACCCTGACTATAGCCTGGTGAGTCTCACTTCGGACTCCTGACCTCCAGAACTGTAACATAATAAAGGTGTGTCGTTTGGTTGTGTTTTTTTTGCGGTACGCGGGCCTCTCACTGTTGTGGCCTCTCCCGCTGCGGAGCACGGGCTCCGGACGCGCAGGCTCAGCGGCCATGGCTCACGGGCCCAGCTGCTCCGCGGCATGTGGGATCTTCCCGGACCGGGGCAGGAACCCGTGTCCCCTGCATCGGCAGGCGGACCCTCAACCACTGCGCCACCAGGGAAGCCCCCAGTGTGTGTTGTTTTACACCACCAGGTTTGCGGTACTTTGTTACGGCAGCAGTCAGAGACTAACACAGAACCCATGGCGTCGAGATGGACTGGATGGGATCGGGAGGGCTGTGCACACAGAGGAGGACCCAGTCCCTACTGGCACCTCCGTCACACGGCCCACCTGTCCTGTTACCTGAGTTGGACTGGTCTTCCTCTCGGGCCCCCTCGCCACTAGGGTCCTCGCTGGGGGCCTCCCGGGCCTCCTGGGCATCCTCGTGGGTGTGGTAGACCCACTGGTACAGGCCCTGTGCAGGGAGCAGAGTAAGAGGGGCGGCCACGACGCCAGGAGCCCAGGGAGGAAGGGAAGGGGCCGAGGTGCACACTGTTCCCTAATTCCAAAGCTCAGGCTTTTAGCCTGTCGGCAACACCACCTTCAGAGAGCATTCCCAGACTTCACTCTGGAACCTTCCTGAGGGACCTGCAGTCACATTCAGCCCTCACTGTCTATAGTCTATGCTCCACACAGAAGCCAGGGAAGGAGGAGCCTTAGGAAATGTAAGTCAGCTCCATGGGAGCAGAAACCTTGTCTCTCCCATGGCCCCAGGGCCTCGAGACATGCCAGGCACACAGCAGGTGCTCAATAAACACTTATTAAATGAACCAATGAATTAGGATCACCCTCCACAGAACTCTGGTCCCCAACCCAAGTATAACATCAATTTTTTACCACTGACGTGATTATTTGCCCGACGTGCCCATGTGGTAAGAAAAGAGGGTCTTATCACACCCGTTTCACAGCTATGAAAACCAAGGCCATGAGGTTTAGGAAGCAGAGAGGTCCTAGAGCCCAAGCCCAGCTCAGCCCTGCCAGGTAGGCAGCCCCCCCCCCCCCCCCCCCCCCCCCCCCCAAAAAGCTGTGGTGCCTTCAGGCTTTTCCCCAGAGAAGGGAACGTGGTCCTCAGCCCCTACGCCAATGAGCAGGGCTTCCCCATCCCCTTAGCTGCTGGGGGGCTCACCAGGGCCTCTTCTCGGTGGCTCCGGAAAGCCTGGAAGTGCTCCAGGACCTCTGGGGCTCCATCGTTCATCACGTTGTTGCCATTGACCTTCAGAATGCACTGGCCGGCACAGAGGCCTGCGGCCACGGCCTCAGAGCCTAAGGGGGACAAGCGTGCTCGAGGCTGGATGCCAGGCGAAGAGAGCCTGGGGCAGTGCCAGGCAAGGGCAAGTAACCAGATGAACCTGTCACCCACCCCACCCACCACCCCAACTCCCCCAAACGCCACCTCCATCCCCCGCACCCTGCAGCCACTCTCCACCCCGTGCCAGTGGGCAGGACAGGGACTGGCATTCCCATTCTGCAGAAGAAGAGACTGAGGTTCAGAGAAGTAGCAGCTAGCCCGAGGTCACGCAGCAAGGGAGAATGGACTTGAATCCAGAAACGTTCCACTCTAGAGCTTCATCTCCTTTAAAGTCCCACTACAACCCATGATACTGGGGCCGGGATCAGCCCCGTTTTGCAGACAGGGAGACAGAGGCTCGGAGAGGCAAAGTGACTCTCTCAAGGTCACGTGCCTAGGATAAGGCAGGTTTCGAACCCAGGTCTACCAGACTCTAAGGACATATTTTCTCAGCTATACCACAACTCCCAAACTGCAGGGCTTGGACCCCAGGGTTTTGTGTGGTTAATATGAAGGGTCTAGAAATGCAAGTGAATGTCAAGCTTTGTACACAGGAAAAAATCAGGCCTGCATGGTGTGATGGGGACAAGTACAGGCCTGGACCCCAGGAGCCCGGGTTCAAATTCTGGCTCTGTCATTGACCAACTGTGGGACCTCAGGCAAGTTCCATAACCTCTCTGTGCCTTGGCTGCCTCGTCTGTAAAATGAAGACACTAATAATATCTACTCATAGGGTTCTTGAGAGATTCGGTGAGTTAAAACATGTTAAACATTTAGCCCCGTACCTGGCTCTTAGTAAGGACTCAAGAAATGTCAGCTGTCTTACTATTTTTGCCTAGTTTGCCTATACACACCTATTCTGCTCTAAGGCAGGGTTTCTCACCTCAACACGACTGACATTCTGGGCTGCATAATTCTCTGCTGTGGGGAGCTGTCCTGGGCACTGGAGGATGTCCAGCACCATCCCTGGTCTCTACCCATGAGATGCCAGTAGCACCCGCACCCCAAGTTATAACAACCAAAGATGTCTCCAGACATTGTCAGATGTCTCTGGAGAGTGAAACTGCCCCCAGTTGAGAACCACTGCTTTAGGGATAAATAAAATTAAAACCTACTTGAAGATAGTAACAAATTCTCCATAGCTTTCTATCGTGACATGCATTTTCGATCAATACATATTAAAAGTACAACTATGACCACAAGAGTGGGCAATGAATGTTTCAACTTTAAAAACGGGGCCCTCAGATGCAAAGAGGGCTGGGAATCCTGTATCTCAGGTCAATCTGGTTTCATCTCCTGGACAGAGTAACCTCTTAAACAGCACACAAGAGAAGGCAATAAGAAATCAGAGGTCTCAAACTGCTGGCCTATGGCCTGGATCTATCTGGCCACAGAAGTGTGGCCAAATTCCTATTTCTGGTTTCTTTAAAAAAAAAAAAAACAAATATGGCCGGAGGAGGTCCACATTCCTGCCTGGCAATAATGAGCTTCAGCTGAAGAAAAACTGCCCCTTTTCGATTGAACATGTATTTTTCTCACTTTGCCATAGTCCTCGCCACTCCCTAGTGCCTTCATTTTAGTTGCCCATTTGTAACTGCCTGACCCCCCCTCCACAAGAGTTTGCAAGCCTTGGCTTCAGGCAAAGAAGGTAAGTGCTAATGGTGCACTGAGAAGCACAGGCCTGGAGGTAATGGTTTGGGGGCCTCTGAACTCCTTCCACACACACACAAACCCATCTCCCAAAGCTCCCCTCTCCACCTCTTAGGCTCCCGCTCACCTCTCCCCACAGCATAGACGTACGGCGGGGCAGCTCCACGGATCTGGAAGCACAGAGCCTCTGGACGATCGGGGACTTTGATGATCCTGCAGCAAGCAAAAGCAGCCATGAGGTAAAGCAGTACCGCTCCCGACAGCCCAGGGGGTCACCCCGGGAGCCCCTGCCCCCCAGGCTTTTGGGAAATCAAACCCCAAACAGCAGTAGCACCACGCTGTCCAAATGTATAGAGAAACCTCGTCTAACCAAAGCCCACGGCAGCAGGATCTTTGATTGATCAGAACCAGCTGGCCCACCCTTGGAGATTCAGTCCATGCACAGAAATTCCCACTCACCCTCCTACCCCTTCTCCATCATTCTCTTGGTGAGAGGAGGCCTCGTGGCAGCCAGACCAGCACCTTGGCCAGTGAACATTTTATTCAATAATCACAGATTTGGGAGAGTGACAAGTGACCCAGCACATCTTGGTGCGGACTCTAGAAAAATGCCCACGTGTCCCCCAGAGAGCATGATTTGAAAGCCCAGGTGTTGGCCATTCTGCGGTGGGTCACCAGGGCAGAGTGGGCAACACCTTCCCAGGGTCATACAGCAGGTGTCATTAATCCAGGAGCTTCCCTACGAAGGGCGTGCCCCCTACATTGGGCCTTGGATCGTCCCCACCTGCCAGATAGGGCCGTCTTGAGAGCCTGTTCTCAAACACCAGGTATTTCTGGAACTTGAAGCAGGAACGTTCCACCTTGGTGATTTCTGCCACTTCTACATGCCAACCAAACTATCAATCATTTTCCTTACACTGACACGTCTTTTTACTGAAATAATCCTATTTAAAACTTTCCATCACTCTCATCAATAGAAAACCGGGAGCATCTGCCTTAAATACAAGGGAGAAGTGAAAACCAAATCCACAGGTTATAAAATAGAAAATGCTTCTCCCTGTACCTATATCTGGTACCCGACCACTTCTCTCCACGCCACCATTGCCACGCGGGGCTGGGCCACCAGCCTCCTTACCACTCCCCCTGCTTCTACCTCTGCCCCTGACAATCTCTTCTCCACCTGCAGCCAGAGAGATTCGGCCAGAACCTACATCAGATCATGCCGCCCCTCTGCTCAGAACCTTCCAGTAGCTCCATGGTCCTTAACGTGGGCACAGGCCCTATAGGGCCTGACTGACCTCATTGCCCACCCCTCTTTCTCATTCACTCTCTTCCAGCCCCATCAGCTTCCTCATTGTTCTTCAAACACACCAGCCACAGTTCCACCCCAGGGCCTTTGCACTCGCTGTTTCCTCTGCCTGGAACCCTCCTCCTCCAGAAGTCCCCTTCACTCGCTCCCTTACCTCCTTCAGGTCTTCACCTCAGTTCTCAGGGGCATCTCCCTGACCACCACCCCTCCACACAGCCCATCTCCTGTCCCAGCTTTATATGTTGGTCCACGCTCACTGCTACCTGAACTACCTGGCTCAGTATGTCTCTTACTTTTCTGCTTGTGTTTTTGTCTGTCTCCTGCTCTACCCTCCAAACAGACTGAGATCTACGAGGGTAGAAATGAATCTATCCAGACGGGGCTGCATCCTCAGAGCCTGACACACCAGTGGGCACACAGCAGGCACTCAAACATCTGTCGACTGAACAAAGGCAGCAGCACTGTGTCACGTGCCTGCAGAAGGAGCCCAAAGCACGGGGAATCGGGACGGCTCGGGCCCCCAGCAACACCTCTAGGACTCGGGCAACTCCTCAACCTGAGAGGAAGGTCACCAGACACCCCACCCGGGGGGGACACTCACTCTTTGGCCTTGGTGGCTACCAGGAGACGCAGCGGGCGGTGGGAACAGAAGGACTGGCTGAGGATGGACTCCACCTCTGCGAAGGGCCGCAGGAACACCAGGTCCTCGTTGACGGAGTAGATCTTCCTCCCCACCTGCAGGCCGGCCATCTGGGCGGGGGTGGGGCGGGAGACAAGCACACCAGGTAACTGGCCCCTCCCCTCCCTTCTCCTCCTCACTAAGGAGCCTTGAATGCATTCAGGCAGCACAGAGCCGGCACCAGGCACCAAGCACAACCAGCGGGAGCCCCCCGGGGCAGCCCCGCTCCCCTCTGTGGTAAGTAGTTAGGGCACTGGGGAGACCCGTTCTGGCCAACGAGCTATGGAGGGAGGCCTACAGGGGGCGCTAACGGGAAAGACGCTTTTCCCCTGAGAAGGAGCTGTCAGTGCTTCCCGCCCAGCCGTGTGAGGACACAAGGCATGGACCTGGGGCA
Organism: Aethalodelphis obliquidens; assembly: GCF_003676395.1. Taxonomy (NCBI): domain Eukaryota; kingdom Metazoa; phylum Chordata; class Mammalia; order Artiodactyla; family Delphinidae; genus Aethalodelphis; species Aethalodelphis obliquidens. The sequence goes on along the minus strand of NW_020838001.1, from coordinate 12,471,225 downwards.
GCCACCTTGTGACCACGAGGGCTTGGCCAGGAAAGTCAAAGAGACATCGACCCCGAACCAAGACACAACCACCTCCTTCTCACTGCTTATGTTATTAGAAAAATGAAGCCCCGCGGTTCCTGCCATTGAGGCCAGCACGTGGCTACTCGCAGCCGTACACATTGCTAATCGCTACGAGGAAGCAACCAGAGCACCTGGACAAAGCGGCAGGTGCCTCTCTCCCACCCACCTGCACACCCCCTGGGAACAGCTGAGAGGACCCGGGGCTGAATCCTTGGCTGTCCTGCTCCAGACCTTGTATCCATGTCACAGCAACCCCGGATATTTGTTCCATAATCGGAGCGGATTCAGACCCTCGGGTCGTTTTCATGCACCACCCCGTACGGCCAGCAGGGGGAGCCGGTGGCACATGCTGGGAGGGCAGCCCCAAGCCGTGGGTTCTGCAGACAAGACTGCCCCACCCTCGTTTTCCCCACCAGGGCAATGAACAAGGAGGGACCACTGACATCCCAGGGCTTTCTGAGACGGCCTGCCTCAAGAAACGAGGAGAGATGCCCCACTTTCCCATCCGCACCCAGCCCGAGCCAGGGCGGCCCCTCTGAGCGGCCTCACCTCCGCCAGCGAGCCCCTCTGGACCGACTTCACCACCACGGCCTTGTTCTTCTCCTCGATGTCGAAGCCATAGTCGTCCTCCTGGGGCAGGATCTGAGGGTCCGAGGCAGGAGAGATGATGAGGCAGGGAGGGGGGCCTGGAGCCAACCCCACCTTGGCCCCCATGGTGAGAACCGTGATCCTGCCAGCTCTTCGTGCCCCAGATCTACTCAGGGTACAGACTGGGGGGTGGGGTGCGGCAGGATGGTGCCAGGATGCAGAAGATGCTCAATACGTATCTGTCACTTGAAGACCCGCCACTGGGCTCGTGCTTCAGCCTGCTGCTGACCACACGTATTAGTTTACTTTTCATTGCCTGTCTCCCCTTCCTCTCCCCAACCTGAGGACAGAGCCTCCTTATTTATGCACCACTGTCTCCCCATCTGCTGGCATACAGTAGGTGCTCAATAACAACTTACTGACTTAATGAATAAAATAGATCCAAAGGTATCCGACCACCAAGAACTTGGGGACAGGAAGGGGGTTTAGGGAGGAGCCGTCCCTCCCCATCACAGGATGACAGGCAGGTTGGTGGGTTCGGAGGGGGTCAGTGGTGGTGGGGATACAGGGAAATGCATTTATTCGTTCAATAGATAAGTGCTGAGCTGCTGCCTGTTATATGGGCCAGGTACTTTACTGTTCCAGAAACAGCACTGAACAAGACAGACGGTTCCTGCCCTCGTGCAGCTGACTATCTACTGGGGGAGACAGACTACAAACAAAGAACTATAGAATGTGGTGCAGGGAGTGTATGTAGTTTGAATTAACAAATGACTTAAAGGGACAGGAAGTGGTGTGACAGCGGGGCCAGAGAAGGTGATATCTGAGCTGAGACCTGAATAAAGTGAGGAACAGAAGTTTATAAAGGGTGGAGAAAAGTGCTTCAGGCGGAGGGCACAGCATGTGCAAAGGCCCTGAGTCAGGCTCCAAGGTACTGGAGGATAAGAAAGAAGATCAGGGTGGCTGGAGTGGCTGGGGTGGGTGGGACGAAGAAGGGGAGAGCACAGGAGATGAAGCCGGAGAGGCATGACGAGTCTTGAAGGCCATGGTGAGAGACTGGATTTATCCTAAGTGTGATTGGGAGTACTGGAGGGCTTTGTTGTGCAATAAATGGGAATTGGAACAGCAGCCCCCATAAGTACTATAGGAAAGAAGTTAATGGAGCTGCCTTCCCATCAGGTGGATTTCGGCCTCAACTCTGGCAATGACAAGAGACCTAACCTCTCCAAGCCTCTCTCCCAGTTGCCTGCTGTGGGCCAGGCCTTAAGATGGAGACCGCTGCTCACCAGGGGGAGAGAAACAGCATTTGGTGGGCTAGGCTAGTAAAACATCTGAACAGGCTGGTAAATGTTCTACCTTAACTGCAAGGCTATTTACAGCAACTCAACAAGGACAGGGTGACAGCCCAGAAGACACAAGATTTTCGTGTGCAGGAGGAGTCCTGCAGGACTCAGGAGGCCATCCTCCCTGCACAAGGCTAGGCTGGGGTGTGGGGCAGACAAGGGGAGATGGGAAGGAAAAGAAAAGGAGCCCAGCGAGCCCAATCTCATCTGTCAAGAGGGTAGTCTGTCCAGTAAAGCAACCTGGCCTCTGGGCAGCGTTGCCAGCCACCGCCTAGAATCCCCCATACTCTTGGGTACTCCAAGTTGACCTCAACTTCTCCAGCCATAACCTGAAGGTTGCCCAGTTCCCGGGCCTGCAGGCGGGTCTGGGAAGGAAGATGCAGCAGCACAGCTCTGCTCCTACCAGCAGGCGCTTGGCCAGAATGTTCTCCACCAGCTTGAAGTCGCTGCGAAGCTGTTTGTTCTTGCTGCTGGTTCCCTCCATCTCCTCGTCTGCGTGGAAACGGAAGTACTGGGACTCATCCTTGAACTCACTCTTCTCCAGCACTGTGAACCCACAGACATGCAAGCGCAAGGTCAGGCTCACACGGGAAGCTTTCAGGAGCATATGCCAACTGGCAGCCACAGGCCGGAACCAGCCCCTGGACAAGTTTGGTTTGGCCAGCACGGTGCTCTATTAAGTAAAATCCTGTGCCAATACTAACATATTAGGATATTCGACATAAAAGCCTGGCTTTCTGACTTCCCTTGAAAAAGCTGAACTCGCCCCACTGCTATAAAGGCATATTACAAAGCCATGGTAACAAAACCTGTGTGGAACCACAGCAGAAGCAGATTAAAGGCCAGCAGAAGAGAACAGCAATCACGTAAGAGGACGCTGTGTTTATGGGAACTCAGCGTCTGACGGATGCTGAACGATCACGTGGAGTGTTCCACAGATGGTACAGGGAAAACTGACTCACGGGAAAAAAAAAATAAAACCGGATCCCTACCTCATACCATATATAACAATAAACTCCTTTTGGATTAAACACCTACATAGGAACAGAACAGCGAAAACTCACCAAACAAGATGCAGGAGAATATCTCTGTCCTAGAGCAGAAAAGGAGCTCATATACGAGACCCCCCAAAAAGCACTCTGATAAAATTAAGGACTTCCATTCAGTAGGAAGGCCATAGGCAGGCCGCAGATTCAAAACTAATTGTACTGTCTAAAACCAACCAAGAATAAATACCTAGAACATATAGGAAACCCCAACAAATCAACCAGAGAAAGCTGGGAAACTCATCGATAAAAGGGCAAAGGATATGAATGAGCAACTAACGTATGGGAAAATCTAAGTGGGCAGGAGTTGTATGAACTCACCCTCACTGACAATCAGAAAGAGACCACAGTGAAACCCTTTAGACCAGGGACTAACACACGCAGTCCCTGTGGGCCAAGTGTGGCCCACTCCTGCCTTTTAGAAATAGCTTTATTGGGACACAGCCACACCCATTTACTGACATATTGTCTGGGGTGCTTTGGGGCCACAATGACAGAATTAAATAATTGCAAGAGACTGTATGGTCCACAAAATCTAAAATATTTACTATCTGGGCCTTTACAGAAAAAGTCTTCTGACCTCTGTTCTAAGACAAGTCGCAGGAAAATGAATAAAAAGAACCAGTAACAATCAGCATGTGATGTGGTCCCTGTGGATTACAATTTAACTAAATACCTTCTCGTGCAGGGCACGCCGGGGATACAGGCTTAAGTTCACTTACTCCGCAGACAAAGAAGGACCTGCTGCACCCCTTTTAAAGACAGGAAGACTGAAGCCCAGAGGAGCTAAATAAACTGCCCAAGGTCACAGAGCCCAGGCTCCTCCTCTTCACCATACTGCCCAGCCTGGCCTGATAGATGGGGGCGAGGACAAATTAAATAAAGGGGAGAAATCGAGGCAATCGTCTGAAGTCAGCAGGCCCCTGAAAGAAGGACAAGCAGCTGCCTTAGCTTCGCGATGTCCCCGCCATCCCCGAAGACCTTTGGTGACATGGAAAGCATCAGGAGCCCTTCCTTCCTGTCTCCTTCCTTTCCCGGGACAGCTCGCTGTTTGTGAGCACCGTTCTCAGGCCACCTCTATTACCTCCTTGGAGACAACAGACACACAGATTGCTGCTTTCCCCAGAGCTGGGAGCCAGGCCCCAGGAGGCCGGCTGGCTTCCCCTCCACTGTAAACACGAGGCTAAAAGACTCAGGGAGGGGGAAGAGGAAGCACCGTGTTGTGTCTCGTGTCTCGGCTGAAATATGTGGGGAAACATCTGGAATCCCGGAGTCAGGGAGCTCAGCCAGGTGAGAGCCAACCACTCCCAACTTCCAGTCGAGGCCACTGGCCAGGCTTCATGAGACGGGCACAGATCCACGTTCAAATCCCTGCCCGGCCCCTCCCAACTTCACGGCCGTTTAGCCTCTCTGAGCCTCAGGTTCCTCATCTGTGGGGATAATAACGGCACCAACTTCCCGGGGTGGCTGCGAGGATTAAATGGTGAGCCTCAGTTTCCCTGTATGTGCCCAAGGCACTGGACCGCTGGCCTCTGGGTCCCTCCCCGGGGACACCTCAGAGCCCCGGGAGCTCGGGTCGGACACCACGGGAGGCGCCCCACGGGCCCCGCCCCACGCCCCACCCTGCACCCTAACCTGCATTCTGCAGCGGCCACAACCCTAGGATCTGGCCCTTTCCTCTTTCAGCCTATTTTTGAGTTCGTGGCAGGAACAAGGGACAAGGACCGCGCCCTGCAATTTCTCTCCCTGAGCGACCCTGAGGGTGTTGCTGTTGCCTGGGATCACCCCCTCCACAGTGTCCTCAGCTAGCCGCCTTCCCAAAATAGTAGCTGGGGTGGACCCCTAATTACTCTCACCCATAAATGAGAGGCTCTGCCCAGCTGACGGGGGGGGGGGGGGGGGGGGGGGGGGGGATGGAGCTGCGAGGGGCCCCGCAGGGAACAGAGCGGCTTTCGGGAATGACCGAGGCTGCCGGGCTCCCGACCTGCCCCAGAGTGAGTCCCAACCCCACAGAGCTGTGGCCACGCTGAGCTCAGACGGGAAGGGAAAGATGGGGAAACTGAGACCGGGGAGGAGCAGGGCTTTGCCGGCAGTCCGCCGAGTCAGGCCCAAAACCGGGCCTGCCGGCTACGAGGCAGGGGGCAAATCCGATGACCTGTCACCCCAGGGGCGCCTCTCTCTCCCTGCTGAAGGGAGAGGAAATCCAGCAGCTAGACCAGGGGTAGAAAACTTGTTTTGCTAAATGAAGTTTTACTGGCTTAGAGCCACACCCACTTGTTTACACATCCCCCTGCAGCTGCTTTTAGGCTACAGGGGCAGAGCTGGGCTGTGACAGAGACCGCGTGGCCTCCAAGGACGAAGATATTTACTGTCTGACCCTCTGCAGACAGAGTCTACCAACCCCTGAGCTGGAGCACAGAGCAGACGCCGGGAGGAGGAATGGCCAGAAGCCCTTCCCGAGTCTCAGGCCTCCGCTGCCACCACGTGCATCCAGGCAGCGTGGTCCCTCCTCTGGACTGTGACAGCCGCCTTCTCCCTGGCCTCCCTGCTTCCGCCCCCACCCTCACAGACACTCTCCGCAGGCAGCCAGAGGGGACCTGCAGAAGCCCAGCCAGGCACGTCCTTCCCCTGCTCAGAAGCCTCCGGGACGCCCAGCTCACTAGAGTAAGAGCCAAAGTCCTCCTCACACACTCACAAGAGTCCAGAAAATGTACTTATTTACTGTCATGTGATTCGCACACGCGCGTACGGGCACACGAGGGCAAGACTTGCATCCAGCGTGCTCACCCAGGTCCCCAGAGCCTAGCACAGTGCCTGCACGCAGGAGGTGGCCTCTGGAAGACAGCAGGATGAGCAAAGACGGAGGGAAGGTGTGGAATCAGCCTCGCAGGGACAGAGCAGCTCCAGGGAGAAAAGCGAATCTGAGCTGGTCCAGGGGGTGAGGAAAGAGAGGAGCCATCCTAGCAGGTGGCCAGGTGACCTCGCTGGGGAGGCACGAATTGAGCAGAAACACTGAAGAAGTGAAGGGGTGAGGCAGGGAGGGAGGGACACCCGGGCGAGAGACACTGCAAGTGACAAGGCCCTGGGGAGTGTTCTGGAAACAGGAGAAAGGCTCCTCAGTGGAGGTTCAAAGTCCACTCGTCCCAAAAGGGTGGGAGCCTCAGGGCTCCCCAAGGGCCACAAGGACAGGCCACAGAGCTCAGTGGTTGACATGTGGCCTGCGACGCCAGCCTGCCTGGGTTCAAATCCCAGCCCCTCCTTGTCAGGTGACCTTGAGCAAGTGTCCCAGCTGCCTGAGCTTCCATTCCTCGTTTACAGACGGGGATGACATTCATACCAACATCAAAGGATCGATCGCCCCAAGGATGAAACTCATTACTACATGCAGAGTTCTTAGGAGGAGACCGGGCACGCAGAGTATCACTTCTGTGTTAACTGAAAATGGTGTCAATGGAACCATTTTCTCCCTCCCTCTCCCCAGCTTCCTGCCCCAGGACCATCTCGGACCGTCCGCCCCTCTCCCTCTTAGGTGCTTCTCCCTGTGTGGGGAGGAGTGAGGCATCTGAGGGGCGAGGCCCCGCCTGGCCTCCTTTCTCTCATGCTCACAACCCGCCCGTCCTCTGTCCCCACAGACCCCTCTCCTCCCCGGATGCCCGTGGGCCAGGTCCGCGTCGTCCACCCTCACTGCCCACCCTGGGAGGCCACATCCCATGAGGGAGGAAGGGCTTAGGAAGTCCATGGATTTGACCTCACATCCGGTCTGTGTTTTGCAGCCAATCTTTACCAGCCACCTTGGTCCCCACTGGCCACCTGAAGTGATGTCCCCATCAGTGAAGAACGGGGCAGGTGGGGTGGGGAAGGGCAGCACAGGCCCACTCGGCATCCAGCCCGGGCTCACCCACGGGCACGCTGGGCAGCCGCCAGCCCACCACTTGCTCTCTCTGGGCCTCAGTTTCCCCCCGCCATAAAATGCACCAGGGACCAGGGTCCCTGCCAGCTCTTCTGTTCCAGGACAGGACCCCCACCCCACCCCGGGGAGGCTGGGCTGAAGGGGAAGGGGAGGATTACCGTGGTGCATGAAGCCATTGTTACACAGGCCCACACCAAGCGCCACCGCCTCCTCGCGTGTCTGGCAATCGCCCTGGAACAGAACAAGAAGCAGAGGGTGTTAGGTGGACCCGCTGAGCCAAAGGGCTGAGCCAGGCTGGGAAAAAGCCCACCACCACCGGGAATGGAGACTCCACGAGGGCAGGGATGTGTGTCTGTCTTGTTTCCTGTGGTATCCCCCAACCGTGTCTGTGACTGTTATTAATAAACACCAAACAAGAGAAGTATTTGATTACATGTTAATTATTTACATGTGAGAAATGCATGGTGCGCCATAAACACCACAAACGAGAAAGGGCGATTTTATGTGGCAGACACTGCTGGCTGCCCAGCAACAACCCTCCCCGGCCCCATTCCGCCCTAGTACTGAAACCCTCACTCTTACAGACAGCAATTCATCTACCTAGACAACCACAGATCCCAGCCTCCTTTACAGCTAGAGGTGGCCAATGAGATATAAGCAGAAACCACTGATAGGGAGCTCTGGCAAAACACTCTTTGTCCCCGGTCCTTCCTTTCTCTTCCTCCCGCCTGGAACAAAGGTGCGATGGCTGGAGCTCCTGCAGTCATCCTAGAGCACAATGTGACCTCAAAAATAGAAACATACTAAGGATGGCAGAGCAAAAAGAAAGAGCAGGGGTGGTCTTCAAAGATATCATGAGATTATACTAGCAGCTCTGGACCACCAACCTCCGGGCTTCTCTCATACCAAAGAAAAATAAACCCCTAATTTGTTTCAGCCTCTGTAGTTGGCGCTCTGATACTAGAACTCAAGTTCAACTCCTAACTGACCTGGCTCCTCCCTGAGCAGAGGAACCCAAGGTCACGGAACAGCTGGTGCCGATTCTGCCCGAGAGTGTGCCCTGGAGACGGTGCCCTTCCGCGCCTGCTCCCGAGAAGCTGGCAGTCTCCTGGTGCCAGCTCCTCCTAGGACCTGGCTCCTGGGTCTCCCCCTGACTCTGTGGGTGCTCTGTGGACTTCTCAATAAGTCGCCTTCTCTTTTTTACTTTCCTTAAGTTAGCCAGATACTGTTTCTGTTTCTTGCAACCCAAATCATCTCAGTATATCCAGGCAAAGTATGTGAGTTGTGTGTGTACGTAGGGGAAGTGACAGGCCAAGGAAACAGCACGGACAGAGGTCCAGAGGTGGACAAAGCTTAGAGTACAGAAAATAACATGGCCGGCGAAAGCAGGGTGAGTGAGAAGGTCGGCTCTAAGGAAAAGGCCTTTGATCTATTGTGTTCCCTGCTGAATCCTAAGTGCTTAGAACAGAGCCTGGCATGCAGTAGGTGCTCAGTACATACTTGCTGATTGAATAACGACATTGTCAGCAGGGACTAACTCAGGCATTAGTCTGTAGCCAGGTCAATGAGCTTCGCTCCGCTCAGCCAGCCTCTCGTTTAAAATACTGCCCAAGTGAGAAGTTATTCCAAGAGGCACTGGCCCGACAGAGCCAGGCCAGAGGCCTCCACTGTTGGTGTATCCCCCCCAGGCCCCTGCCAGCAGCGGAGGGGGCCGGGAGGGAATTCCTCAGCTACAGGAGAAATGAATTCAGAGCTGCAGGCCCCAGCCTGCCAAGGCCCCAGAGCAGAGCCTGGGGGAGCCACTGGCCTCAGCTGCTCTAGCTGCCCCAGGCTGACTCAGAGATGACAAATCTGTCCTGCGGGACTGCGGGCCAGTGGCTGGAGAGCCAGCACGCTCACAGCCCTGCCAGCAGGGCGGCCATCCATGCAAGAGGCCACATCCGGAGCAGCCGCCCCCAGCTGTGAGGGGCCCAGGAGGCAGGCGGGCCCAGCCCTGCAGCCCAGGGGGCCCGGGCAGGCGTCTGGAGCCCACCTAGCTTTCCGAAGCTCTCACAACCTGGGCTCCCAGCCCAGCCCAGCCCGTCCCGGCCTCTCTTCTCTCCAAAGGGCCCTGGGGTGACCCATGGGGTCACAGCACAGGGATTCTCTGGTCAAGAGTGAAATATGCCAACGCTGGCTGTGTCCACCGCCTGAAAAGCAAGCCCCCACCCCACATCCTGCCAGCTGTGGGGAAACCGGAAGTCATCCAGTCCCCGTTTCCTCCCCTCCCAGTGGAAGGCACAGGTACACACAGCCCTGTGCAGTGAACCTCCGCAGCACACTCCCCCTTCATCCCCCACTCGCCCACCAGCCCCCCTCACTGCGGGCTCCATCCACGACGGCCTCCTTGCTGCTCCTTCCACACACGACATGAGACCCCACCTCAGGGCCTTTGCACCTACTCCTTCCTCCCCCTGGAATGCCCTGCCCTGGCTTTTCAGGTCTCAGTGCCCATGTCAGCTCCTCCTAACTACCTAGATGGTCAACCCAGAGGCAATCGCCCTTATTAACCCCATTTGACAGATGAAGAAATTGAGGCACAGACAGGCTTGGCACTTGCCCAAGTTTACAGCATGAGAATGGAATCCTTTTACAGCCGGACCTTCCCTCCAAGTTACAAATAGGGAAACTGAGGCTCCAAGAGGGGAGGAGAGTTACCCAGCGTTACGGCCAGGGCTCCTGCCCTGTCCTTGTTTATCCTTTGTTGCCTCTGCTAGTGCCTTGAGCTGCCGGCCTGGCCCTTTGCCTGTTCACCCACCCCAGCCTTGCCACCCCACCCCAGATGCTAGAAACCCCGCCGCCATCAGCACTGCCATCTGCCTGAGCATGGAGGTCAGCGTAGCGGGCGCTCAGGGCACATTTCTGCGGAGCCGGAACAGGAGCCGGCAGATACGAGCCGTCCCGCACCTGGCTCCTGGCCTGTCCCTGCTCTCTCCTGCCCCAGCCCACTGACCCCCAACCTCCTTTTGACGGCCACAGCCTAGGGCATCCTGGAGTCCAGGCAGCACAGACCAAAAAACCATGAGCAAAGAGGTGAGGAGAGCAAACCCTGGAGCTGTATCCCCCAGGTTCAAACCCCTGTTTGGCCAACCGTGACCATGGGGAATTCCTTAACCTCTCTGACTTTCATTTCCTCATTTGTACTTTTTATCCCCAGATTTGCCCTTGACTTTCCAAGGCCTCTGCCACCTCTCAGTGGTATTCCCCACTCAGACTCCACAGTACAAGCTATAATCAATACAGAGGATTATTATTACAATTTCTATTATTATTGACTACCAAGGCGTCATGAAGGCCCCCCACCACACAATCTTATAGGAGTACCTCGTTTCTGTGTATCCTGAGGCAAGTTACATAATCTGAGCCTCAGTTTCCTCATCAGTACGATGGGGACAACAACTGTTTTCTGAAGATTAAATGAGATAATACACACAGAAGATCAGAAGTGATACAGTACATAGCTTGTCAATCAAATGACTAATACCCTCCTTATCCTCTGAGCTAAAAGAACTCTCGTTCATCTGAGTAGTTGGTAGGGAGCCCTTCCCCCAGCCTCAAGGGATGAATTCTGAGGAATTCTAAGGCACTCTCAGCAATCCTTATTGTTTCCCCCAGGGAGTGGTTTAGGGGTACATGAGGGACCCACCTGGCCATGAGACCTAAGGGGAAGACCACTGGGCAAGGGAGGGGACTGGGGGAAGTTTCCTCTCCTAATAAACATAGTGAGAAAGCTCTTTCCAACTGCCCCTGCTGCCTGCCTTTGGCCATAGGTCTACATAGATGTGATACCTGGAGCTGTGGCAGCTGTCTTATGACAATGAGGCAGCTGGCAAGATGGCAGAACAAAAAGATGGAAAGAGCATGGATATAAATGGCATTGTTGAGCTCTAAGACCATGAACTCTGGACGCCTAGTTATATGAGCAAAAAATGTCTTTACTGTATAATTTAGATTTCCTATTATGTGAGAGAAAAATGTCTTGACTGTGTAAGTCATGTTTCCTACTATGTGCGGCCAAAAGTATTTCTAGCTGATCTAAGGGGTTTCAATCAACATTTTGTTTCAAGGAGCAGAATGACCTAGAGTTAGACATGAACATGTGTTCAAAGCAAAATAACCCTGCTGAACTACACAATTATATGTTTTCTTCTTGACTTGCCTGCTAAAGTGCAGGTGGGGATGACTCTTGAAATCAAGACCTGCTGTAAGCAGTCTTCAAGGCCACATCCTCATCACCAACCTCTCCCCCACAGAGAGACCCACACGCACACTGTCCCCCCCTTTCCCTGACCCGGAGCCAGATGCCAGCTGTCGTTTGGTCAATCGCATGGAAGCCATCCTATGTCAACTCCAATTAGCTTCCCTGTGTCCCCAGACCAGGCCAAGCCATGCGAGGCCTGCTGAAGTGGACAGAGGGTCAGCTGCAACCTTCACTCCACCGTCCGCCCCCTGCCTCCACTGTGACTGTATGCTGGGGGATGGCAGCAGGGGGCGGGGAGGGGGGTCCTCTGGACCAACTGACAATGACTCAGGCTACTCCACGGGGCTTCAGCCAGGATCACAGCTAATCTGACAGCACGGGCCACAAGTAGGCCCCTGCCGTGCCCAACACCGATCATAGAGAGAAACCAACAGAGGCCGCTGCTCTGGCCGGTTCTCCTCCTTGCCGGGGTGCTCCAGGGCGCACTCTTGAGCCTCCCAGCTCAAGCCAAGGGCCTTGCAGTCATTCAGGACTCCTGTGTCTCTCACCACTGCTGCCCGCTCCGTCCATTCAACAGCAGACTCTGTTAGGTCTCCCTTCAAAGAACCCCAAACCTGACCACTCTTGTCCCCTCCCCCGCGGCCACCCGGTTCTCAGCCACCACGCTCCCCACCTGCAGCTCTGAAGCCGCCTCCTCACTGGTCCCCCGGTTGCCAACCTCGTCCCCCGACAGCCCGAGCATCTTATCCCACCGAAGCCAGATGCTGTCCCACCTGTGCTCAGAGCCCTGCAGTGGCCCAAATCCTCCCAAGAGCTCACAAGGCCCCTTGGGGCTGGCTGCCCACCAGCTTCCCCATCACCCTCCCTCTCGCTCATGCCACTCCAGCCACACTGGCCTCTCCCCACCCCCAGACCCGCCAAGCTCACCCCACTCAGAGCCTCCGAGCTGCTGTCCGCTCAGAGAAAGCTCTGACCCCAGACGGCCCCCTGGCTCATTCCCCACCTCCCTCCGGTCTCTATTCAAAGGTCCCTGCTCAAAACACCACCTTCTCTGCCGCCTGTGAACAACCACATCCCCACCCACCCACGTGAAAGGTCGACTCCCGCCCGTAGCTCCCCCCGAGCTGGCACCCAGCACCAGCTAACAAAGTGTTTTACTACTTTTCTTTGTTTATTAAACGCCTCTCCTACCCCTCACCAGAATTTAACATCCACGAGGGCAGGAGCGTTGTCTGTCTTGTCCACTGCTGTCCCCCCAGAACCCAAAACAGTGCCTTATACACAGCAGGTGTTAGGAGGAAGAAAGGGATGAGCCCATGAGCCCTCTTGTCGGATTTTTCTACACTCTCTTCTGCCCCCTCATTGTAAACACCACCCAGGAGCTGACAAGGAACAGAGTATCTGCAGTAGAGATGCCTCCTGAGCAGCAGGTGTGCAAAGCCTGCCCCTCCCCCACCCACCTCCTCCACTCCACTAGGGAGTACAGTGGGCACCCCAAAGGCAGCGCCTTTCCACGGCCAAGGAGAATGCTCAACTTCTCCCCCCCCCACCGCCTTCCCATCACTGTGAACGAAGGGAAAACCCACCGCGCCAAAACCCCAGGACCTATCCGTGACCCCTTCCCAGCCCCAGAGCGGTGCATCCTGTGATTCCATCTCCAGATATTTCCCAGGTTCACGGACTTCTCATCAGCTTGGTAACGCACCCCACTCCCAGCTCAGGCCTGGGATTCGCCACGTAAGGCAAAGTCCACATCGCGCCTTGAAACCAACAGTCAGCCGTGGAGCTCAGGAAACATGAGGCCACAAAGGTCCAAGGTGGGGAGAAGCAGCGTTTTAGAGAGCCCTACACCCCGGCATGCCTGGGGTCTGAACGAAGAACCTAAACCACAAGATAAATCACCCCTCCCCTGTCACAGCCCACTCAGAAGACGGGACCCCAAACAGACTGCCCCTCGGCTCTCCCCAGCCGTCTGTTCCTGCACCCCCAAGTCCCTCTGTAATTTCTTCAGCCTTCCTTCCACACTGCGTGGAATTTTGAGGCACCCTGAATCCTCTGGGAAGGAAATGAGGAATTATTATAATAACAGTTCCATTTACTAAGCAATTACTCTGTGCCAGGCACTGTTCTAATAAGCACTTTAGATGATTAACTCACTGAATCCTCAAAATAATCTAAAGGGGAAGGTATTGTTTTGAGCTTCATTTTACTGGTGTGGAAACTGAGGCACAGAGAGGTTAAGCGGCTTGTCCAAGATCACTCAGCCGAGAAGCGGCAGTGCTGAGATTTGAACCCAGGTCTGCCTGGCTATAAATAAAGCACATGCTCTGAGCTGGCTTCAGGGGATCCTAAGGAGGGGGCAGTGTGCGGTGTAGTGCAATGGTTAGCACCTCTGTGCTTCCCAGCTGTGCAAATCTGAATTCAAATCCAAGGTCATTTTAAGACCTCCCACGTCTTAGGGCCCCACATCATAGCAAACATATTAAAATGCACACACATCCTACATTAAATACGTTTTGGGGGCTTGAAAAATTTTTTTCAAGAATTTTTCTAAACTTGATTTTGAAGTTATTTGACACCAAGAAGCATTTACTTTACATAGATTGGCTATGATTTCTAGGCAATCATCAGGAATTTGTTCGACATGAGAAAATCCAGGCAACAAATTGTTTTTGAATGGAATGAAGTTTCTATGAATGCTAAACTTAACAATTAATAAGGCTGCCATAAAGCTGCACTCTATGAAAGTTTAAACATTCAGATTTCACAGTTGTCTTCTTGTCTTTGGAGACATTACGTTCTTCTTATAGACTATGAATGAACATTCTTGCAGGCTCCCTGAAAAGTTTGCAGAAATGAGGCCTAAGTACGTACGATGCACCCATCCGATTCCCAGCTTTACTGCTGCCAGGCTGTGTGCCCTTGAACCAGGCACTTGGCCTCTCTGGGCCCCAGTTCCCTGTCTGGAAATGGGTTGGAGGACTCAATGAGATACTGCACAAAGTCCAGACAGGGCCTGGCCCAGAGTAAGCGCCCTGCAAACAGAAGCCATAAGGTATAAGAGGCAGGTAGGTAAGAGTGTCCACGGCACCTCGATGGAACAAATCACCTTTGGGAAGTTGCAGCAAAATCAGCACAGAGATTTTTCCAAGACTCTGCCCGGCCCCCACTCACTGGGAACCTAGGATAAGGGAATAGCTTGGCAAGCCCTATATGGAGGCTCTGTGGCAGGATGAGACCAACTTGTCCCAGTTTGCCCGGGACCGTCCCACTTTTAAAAAGGAAAGCCTCAAGGTGGCAGCCACCCAAGTGTCCCTTAACTGACAGATAAATAAAGTGTGCTCTATCCTCAAAAGAGAGTATTATTCAACCTTTAAAAGGAAGGAAATTCTGATACAGACTACAACGTGGATGAACCCTGAAGACATTATACTGAGTGAAACAAGCCAGACACAGAAGTACAAACACTGCATGATTCCACCTGCACAGGGCACCTACAGCCGGCCAACTCAGAGACAGAAAGTGGAAAGACGGCTGCCAGGGGCCGGGGGGAGGGAGGAATGGGAAGTTACTATTTAATGGGGACAGAGTTTCAGTTCTGCAAGATGGAAAGAGCTCTGGAAGTGCATGGGGGTGATGGCTGTGTAATAATGGAAATGGACTTAGGGCTACTGGACTGTACACTTAAAATTGGTTAAGATGATCAATGTTATGTGTATTTTACCACAATTAAAAAAATAATTAAAAAAATTTTTTTAAACCTCAAAGGCCAACATCCTGGTTAGCCCCTCAGGCCTGGGCAGAGGGGACGACGGGTCACATTTGCTCGGCGGGGCTCTCACCTGGGCCAGCAGCCAGTCCACCAGCTTGCTCCCGGGCAGCACCGACTTGTACGTCTTCAGGTGGTAATCGCGGTCCCTGTGGAGAGGAAGCAGGCCATGAGCAGATCAGGGAGGAGGGAGGGGAAATAGTCCCAATGTCTCTACTCAAAGAGCTCGGGGTCCAAGGATTTCCAGGCTCTCCAGCCACGGGTCAGAGGCAGGGGGGCCGGAGAGAGCAGCAGGCAGGGAGTCCAGCCCTGACTCCACACCTCACTCACAGTGTCACTGAGGGCAGGTCTGTCCCGACCCAGGACCCCATCCTCACCAACAGCATCAAGGGGCAGGAGTAGGTGGCTCTAAGGCTCTGGAAGCTTCCCTTAGCCTGGGGTTCTCAAGCAGGGATGGCTATGCCCCCCAAGGAACACTTGGCCGTGTCTGGTGACAGTTTTGGCTGCCATGACCTGGCTGGGGGGTGGAGTGCGGAGGTACTACCAGCAACCAGCAGATAGACACCAGGATGCTGTTAAACATTCAGAACTGCCCAGAACAGCCCCCAAACAATTATCCAGACCAAAACGTCAAAAACGCTGAGCCTACGGAACCCTGATTTACTCTGAGTAATGAGAAAAACTTCCAATTCTTTCCTTTTGTTTTGCTGTTAACATTCGTGTGTCTAAAGGTAACAAAACAATACCGACATGGAAATGCTTCTCCGTGGGCTGGTGAGGGCAGTCAGGACAGAGCAGAAGGCAGGGGGCTGTCAGGGTCCTGGTTCTTTGCTTTGACCTGTTGTAGCAACTAATTCCTGCCAAGTCTTGGTACAAAGGGTTGTGCGGACCTTGCCGCCAAACTGCAACAATCTCTCAGCCTTTGAAGCTGACGAGAGTGAGTTTCTGCGGCCGGGCCCTGTCGGGGCTGAGAAAGGCCGGTTGGGGAGCCCCTGTCGGGGCTGAGAAAGGCCGGTTGGGGAGCCCCTGTCGGGGCTGAGAAAGGCCGGTTGGGGAGTTCTTCTCAGGCTTTCAGGAACTGAGGAGCCCAGCAGGTCACGTGCGCGGTAACTGGGGACCCGCTGCCAGCCCAGCCACTTCCTCCTCTGGGGGCCGATAGAGAGGCCTCTCCTGCAAGGGCCAAGGCTGGACCCGGGCAGCCCCGCCTGCCTCCTGGGCCTGCACAAAGGCAGCAGGGGAGGAGCCAGCGGGGCAGGTCTGGAGGTGAAAGGGGCTCCCTGGGCCTGGCCTCCAGCGAATGCTGGGAAAAGACTCTTCCTCTCCGCTCCTGAGAGGTGACAAGAGCTGTCAAGACAGAGGGCAGAGGCCTCTGTAGCTGGTAAGGACCAGGTCACCCTCCCTGTGCCTTCGTCCACAGCCACAAGCTCCACAGTAAAGACAACCACCAATCACTGGCACTGACAGAGCCTTCACTGTGTGCCAGGCGCCAGTCAAATTTAATCTTCAAGATCAGCCAAGGGGTGTGAGCTATTCTTATGCCCATTTCACAGATGCAGAAACAGAGGCAAAAGAAGTTAATTACCTTTCAACAGTCACTCAACATTTACTGAGGGCTCCTTTGCCCTGGACTGCGTTCTCCAGTACATGGCGGTTTTTCAACCAATTAATGTTAAATCAGAGTTAAGATTACACTCTTCAGTCTCAAGAGTGTGAAACCCACGTGTGACTAGTGGCTACTGCATTGGACAGCACAGGCACAGAGCATCTCTATCAGTGTGGGAAGTTCTACTGGCCAGCACCGCTCTAGGTGTTGTCAAGGGTCTGGGGACACAGCAGTGAGCAAATTCCCTGACCTTGGTGAGTGTACAATTCCCTGGGGTACAGACAGTATACAGACTAAGAAATAAATATACAGTATGTCAGCTACTGACAAGCTTCAAGAAGAAAACCAAACTGAAGTAAGGAGGGTAGCGTGTTCCAGATGGTGATGTTTTACACACATTGTCAGGGAGGGCCCCTCTGACTTGGAGACATTTGAAGTAAGTAAGGAAGCAGATATGCAGATATGTAGGGGAAGAACACCCCAGGCAGAGGAAACAGCAAGTGCAAAGGCCCTGAGGTGTATCCTATTATTATCCCCATTCCACAGAGGGAAAAGTTGAGGCCCCAGCAGGTTAGATAACTGCCCAAGAGCACACAGCCGCTGACTAGCAGGCTGAGATCCAGAACTAACACCCTTCACCACCACACTGCAGTGTTTCCCACAAATTTACTCACTTGACCCTCATGACAAACCTACAGGGTAGGTACAGTTATTAGCCCCATTTGATGGAGAAGGAGACTGAGGCTCAGACAGGTTAAGTTATTGGCCCAAGGCCACACAGCTGAGAAGAGACAGAGGTGAAACTGAAGCCTGGAGAGAGTAACTTACTTGATCACAGGGGTGTAGAGGCTGTGAAGACGGCAGTAAAGCCTCACACCCTGAAAGAGAAAAAACGGGAGTCTGTGATGAGGCCACATCCTTCAGGGGCCTCCACATCCAGGCTGCTGGGAGAGAGGGTGGGGGGAGAGGGGAGACTGGTGAGGGCAGTGGAGAACAGGTCACTGGGGCAGAGGCCTGCTCTGCGGTGACTGTGGGGTCAAGGTCATGGGGTCAGGGTGGAGGGGTTCCCACCTTGGACATGATGTCCTCCAGTTCACTCCGGGCCTTGTAGGTGCCGTCGTCGTAGCGGAAGCGGTACATCACCTGCTCGTTCTTGAACTGGTGCTTGTCAGAGACTGGAGGGACCCCAGGGCTGGTGAGGCTGGGCGCCCCCTCGGCCCCTCCTGACCCACGCCCACCATCCTCACTCTCCACTCGGCCAGGCTCCATGCCAAGCACACTTTCTCCAAAGCCCCTGCCCACACTCCAGGTCCTCCGGCTACGTGCAGGGCCCGCTGAGACCCATAGCTGGGGGCTGGGGCATCTGCCGGTCTCATGAGAGGCCCAGAAATGCCCGCTCCAGTCTGCCCTGAGGCCCACCTGCCCAGCATCTCCCTGGAGCTAGATCACGAAGCAGGCTGGGGTGTGAGATTTATGTCAAGATTTATGAACCCATCTCTACACAACGGCCCCGAGTCGCCCCTAGCGCTTCCCTGTCTCACTCTCCACTTTGGATCCATTAGCTGATCCTGTAGGCTCTTCCTTCAAACCATGAAGGAACAGCTGGCCACACAGAAGTGTAGAAATGGCCTCTGAGTTAGTGGAAGCACAGCACTGTTGAGCTCTGACCTGGTCCTACTGTTCGGCCCCCCAGGCCTAGCCTGCACTCACCATGGTGGATGATACCGTTCTCCAGCAAGGCTTGGCCCAGGTTCACGCCTTCTTCCGTCTTGCTGATTTCGCCAATTTCCAGGAGCCAGGCAACAAACTCACTGCCAGGAACATAACATGCGGTTGAGAGGACCTCCCCAGTCCTGAGGCCACAGGGGCCAGCACTGAACTGGCCTGGCCCCCCTGACTCCCAGGAGTGACAGCCAGAACTGCCCACAGGAAAGCAGAGCTTAGGACACCACAGGCCTGGGGGTCGTGCTGAGGCCAGATGCTTTTCCGCAAGACCAATGGCAGAGAGGTGGGTGTGAGCAGACCCAGGCCCCGCCTCAGGCTCACTGGATGGATGGATGGATGGATGGACGGATGGGAGGATGGATGAGAGAGACAGAGAGAGGGGATGGACACATGAGTGGATAAATGAATGACAAGTGAGCAGATGACTGGATGATCTGACAGGCAGAAAAATGACTAGGTGGCTGGGAAAATTAGTGGGTAGGTGGGTGGGGAGGGCAACAGATGGGTGGGTGATAAGTGGAGAGATTACTGGGTAGATGAGTGGGGAGATGGATGATGGCTGGCTGGCTGGATGAACAGACAGAAGGAATGAAGAAACCAATAAGCAGGAAGAAATAAGGACCCAGAAAGATGATTGTGGAGAGTCAGAAGAGCTAAGGGTGATCAAGTCATCTCATTCTCCCACTTAAAACCCTCCGGTGGGCTTCCTGGTTACTCTCAGAAAAACATCCAAACTCTGCCCACATGATGGCAAGGCCCTGACACGATGAACTGCCCCTTCCTCATCTCCTATACCTTTCACTTATTCTGCTTTAGTCTCACCCACCATCTTCCCCTGCTTAAAAAAAACTGCCAGACTCCTGCCTGCCTCAGGGCCTTTGCACTTGCTGTTCCCACTGCCTAGAAACACCCTTCCCCAGCTCTTCACACAGCCTTTCTCTTTCATCTTTAGGTCTCAGCTCAAATATCACCTCCTCGGAGAAGTCTTCCCTGACCACCTCATCAAGACACCCCACACCCACACAAACCATCCCCATCTTTCCGTTTTACTTCCTTTTTAGCACTTATCACTGGATTTGTATCATACTATTTACAGATTTATTTATGTGTTTATCAACCATCTCCCTGAACCAGAATGTCACCTCCATGCTGATGGGGAGCTCTGTCTGATTCACAGCTCTACACCCGCCGCACCTGGAAGATGGTCCAAAGCACAGCAAGGCTCAATAATCTTTTGAACAAATAAAGGAATGAACCATCAAACAAGAAGGAATGTTCTGGGGTAAGCAGGAAGGTCTCAGTAAGAAAGAAGTGCTCAAAAGCCCAGAGGAAATGAGGCAAATCCAACGTGACTACCCAGAGGGGCAGAGGCTCAGTCAGAGCCCAGGTCCTGGTTCTCGGAGTAGAGTTTGGGCTCCATGCAGAGCTCCACCCACTGGAAGTCAGCAGGCCAGGGGATAGCTGGGGATGTGGTCATTCTGTTCTCAATGAAAGCGGGTGGCAGCTGGCCAGAGTGGGGAGCTTATCAAAACCAGCTGTCCTGTCTCCAATTACAGGGCCAGAGGGGGGCAGGGCTATTTTTAGCTTTGCAGTGTTTGGCTAGCAAAGACCTGCCCTGTGTGTAGGTAGCAGTGTGTGCGGAGGCATTCAGGGAACCCCAGTGAGAGCCGGGGTGGGGGGCGTAGAAGAAATGGATCTATTCTGTGGAGCGGGAGCCCCGAGTGGGGGAGAGATGGTCCTGGCCTCCCCCAGGTCTCTTCTTGAAGCCCCAAAAATCAGAGGCAGAAAGAAAGCTGCCGGCAGCTGGGGGAGGTGAACAGATGTTGAGTGCCCACTCTCGGAAGCTGGAGACTCAGCCTCTGGCTGCCCACCAGCTGTCCCATCGGGGGCCACCTCTGGCACGGACCGGCAGCACCGTGGGGGGTCCCAACAGGGACCACAGCAGGTCCCAAAAGGGGGACAGGAAGTTGCCCACAGCAGCTGCAAGGGCAGAAAAATGCAGCCCAGAGGACAGCAACTGTGACCCAGGTTTCTGCCCTGAGCTGAGTCTTGAGCCTTTTTGAGGATCAACTTACTGGGCAAATTTGGGCAAACTGCTGTCCCTCTCTGGGCCTCAGCCGGGTCCATCTGGCAAGGGGTTCATTCAGGGGTCTTCTGGATTTAGTCGGTAACTTTCAAATCATGTTGAGTCCTAAGCTGGGATCCAGCCTACAAAACCAGACAAAATTCACCTCTGATGCAGGGACCTTAAACTCTCATAAATGAGTAAAAGGGACCAGGTGGAAACTCTGCTGAACCAGCCAGAGTTTCTGAAGACGGCAGCCACTCACTGCGGCCAACTGTGGCCGCATGGGAAGACTAAAGCATCTTACGACTTTTCAAGAGAAGCTGGAAACCCAGCATTTCCTGTGAAATCTCCCAACTGTTAAATGTTGATATTGAATCCAAAATGTTCTGAAAGCACCGTGTGGCCCAGGGAAAACACATCTGCGAACCACACTGTGTCAGTGGGGCGCCATGTGCTACCGCTGGGTGCAAGGAAATGTGTTACAGGCAGGAGGGTCAGCGTATACCAAGGCCTGAGTAAGAAGGTTAGGGAACCAGCAATCTGCCAGTTGGTGGGGGTGGGGGCAAAGAGAAGCGAGATCCAGTCTTCCAGAAAGACCTAACCGGGAGCAGGGTGACGTACGCTGCGGACACAGGGAGCAGGTCAGCCTGCTTTGGCGGGGAGTCTGAGATTCAGGGAATGGGGGACTAGTTGAGAGTTAGCATGTGTCAGCTAACGGCAGCATCCTTCTTCCTTCCTGCCCCCCAGTATCGTGCACCCAGTAAACATGAATTTTAAGTGTCAAGTCCAAGGCTAGGCACAGGGGACACACAGGTACACCCTGGCAGTCTTCCCGGGGGAGCCCCCAAGCTGAGATCCAATGTATACTCATCCCCAATACAAGAATCCCATTTCTCTTGCCCGTCTCCTCCATGGCCTTGAGCTCCACAAGGGTAGGAACTGGGGGTTTTATGTTCATCTCTGTGACTCCACTGCCTGAGATGCTTCCGGGTGGTGTCTGCAGCAATGCCTGACGAATCATTATTGATCAGCTATTACGCGCTAATACTGTGTACCTGTGCCCACAGGTGGGTGAGACAGTGTGGCCTCTTGCACGTGGGTGCTCCCATTCTGGCAGACTTCAATTAATGAATGACATCTAACTCTGTCTAGAGTATAACCAAAGGCCTTCTTCTTCCAGGAAGCCTTCCCTGACTGCCCTGCCAGATAGACCATCACACCTTGTGCCCTGAGTTCTTAAAGCTCTGACAGTGCCCTCATCCCAGGCCTGTATAATGAGTTCATCCTCGCTCGCCTCACTCTCCCACGTAAACTCTTTCAATGGATTCCCAGAGCACCTGGGATAGAATCTGAACCCCTCACCCCTTACCTGCCTGATTTGGCCCCTGCTACCCACTGTGGCCTCATCTCGACACCCCCCAGCCACTCATTCCCTCCAGCCACGCTGGCCTCCTCGCTGTTCCTCAATTTACTCAAGGCTCATTGCAGCCTTGGGGCTTTCGCACCTGCTATTCCCTCTGCCAGGAATGTTGTTCTCCCAGATCTTCTCATGGTTGGCTCTTGCTTGTCATCCAGATCTTGGTTAAAATGTCACCTCCCCCAAGAGGCCCTTCCTGACCACCCTGGCTGAAACCACACCCCCTTTCCTCACCTCCTCACATCAACCTACTTATTTCCTTAAAGCACTCATCAAGTCACTGAAACTCCCTTCCTTATTTGTATTTATCTAGTTTCTGATTCCCCTACTGGCCTGTTGTCTCCACGAGGGCAGGGGTTTCCTCTGTCCTGTTCACTGCTTGCACACAGTAAGGGCTCAATAAACAATGACTGGGATAGATGAAGGAATCAATTTTGTCTCGCTAGAATCCGAGGATCCTAGAGGGCAAACGCCATGTTCCTCCCATGAAGCCTCCACAAAAATACACAGATTTCATTCCTTTGTTTTTCTTCACGTGGCATCCATGAGCTTTGTCTCTGATGAGGGCAGAAACAGGCCACTCCTTAAGCTCCATCACATTTCCATCACTCTTGCCCACAGTGTGCTGAGCATGTCACATGTGTTTTCTCTCTGTATCCTCCGACAATCCAGCAAGGCAAACATTTCATTCTCTCTCATTAATTGGTCATTTACTGAGGCTCAGAGAGGTTAAGAAACTTACCCAAAGTCACACAGCTAGAAGGCAGGGGAAGCAGGACTTGAGTCCAAGTCTGATTCAAAGCCTAACCCTTGAAGGTTATAAAGATAAATCAGACACTTTGTATTCCTGGAGTCCCCCATCTAGTAGAGACAGGTAACGATCAAGGAAAAACCAAATGTGCTGAATAGAGATAAAAATGGATAAACGCAGCAGAGTGTGGTGAGAGAAAGTACTGGGTTCAAATCCCAGCCCCCAATTTGTGCCCATGTGACCTTGTGTAGGACCTTTTCCCTCTCTGTGCCTCAGTGTCCTCACCCTTAAAATGGGAAACTGCCTCACAGTGTCACACAAAGATTAAAAGGCACGGCCACATGGCAGCACCTGGAGCAGAGAAAGGTTCCGCGATTGTGTCTCTGTGGCTGCTGGTTCCTTCCACTGGAGGGGGCCCGGGTGCTCCTGGAGGAGGAGCTGGGCCCTGACCAGGAAGGAGGAGGACCACGAGCCCCGGGCTGTGTGCAGAGCAAAGCCACACAAGGAGAGTTTTTATCAGCACGATCTCCTGCAGGAAGTCTGGTCCTTGAGGGCCCAATGATTGCCAAACAAGCTTCAATCCTGGCCCTGTTTCAAATGGGCAGTAAAAGAAATCTCCCCTAATCCTTCCTGAGGAGACAGAACACCCTGCTGAAGCCCTAATCACAGACAGGTTAGCCCATCCAGCTGGACTAAGCTCTCCAAAGGGTTTGGAAAGAGGCGGGGGGGGGGGGGGGGTCCTCTGACCCTGGGGGCGCCGGAAGCAAACCCCTCCTCGAGAGAAACCTCCTTTCTGCCCAGGGATTAGGAATTAGCTGATGGAGACCAGCCCGGCTGCCCCCTCCCTGCTTCCCACAGGTCTGGGGCCCACAGCCTCCCCTCCACAGACCCTCCCAGGGAACATGGAGTTGGGGTCAACTAACCCTGAGGGCAAAAGGGCAGCCTGACTCCAAGGCATCCAGGCCAACTCCAGGGGCCCAAACACCCCCAAAATCCCCTGCCTGCTGCCCCAAGCCATGACCAATCAGCTCCCCCTGGCCCCCTGCCCCCGGCTTCACACTGGCCTCCAGCTGCCCATCCAACATCTGTTCAATATGCGAACGTCTCCTGGGCATCTCGACCTTAACACGTGCAAACGGGCTCTGCATCTTCCCTCAGCTGGCTTCCAGATCACTGCACTCGCCAGCGTGCCTCCCACCCCTCTGCCCGCTCCCTCTCAGTCTCCTTTGCTGCTTCCTCCTCCGCCCCAGAGCCCAGTCTCTGCCTCATCCCTCTCTCTGTCCATCCCCCTGCAGGATTTCATTCAGTCTCATGGCTTTGAAAACCATCTAAATGCCCACATCCCCTGCACTTAGGTCTCCAAGCCAGAACTTTTCTCCCCGGGTCAAGATTTCATATCCAACTAACAAGTCGACATCTCTGTCCGGGAGCCTGTCTCAGTGTAGGCATCCAAGTGGAGCCTCTGGGCTCTACTCCCACCCTCTGAAACCTGCCTCTGTCTCCCCTTTCGCAGCAATCAGCACTCCAGCCCTTCCAGTGCTCAGGATCCTTAATTCCCTTTTTCTCCACCCCATCAGCCAATGCTGTCACCTTCCACATGATCCAGAATGCAACTACCTGCCCCCATCTCCACGGTGACTACCCCAGTCCACGGCACGTCTCACCTGGTCTACGGCAATACAATAATTACAGCCGCTTTTACCCCAGGACTCTTCAAAATCTTTTGGGAAGCGGGTGGGGTGTAAGTTAATAAATTCTCAACAAAATCCCAGCCTCACAGGCAAACTTCTCTCCCCACAAGCTTCGTGCGGTCAGGAGCCCTGAGCATTCTTCTACCCTCTCCAGAGCACCGACCACTAGGTCTAACACACAGTAGGGCCTGGAAACAGCCTGATGGTTTTATAAGGAATGCATTTCTCCTGCTTCTCCCAATCCCCAGCCCCCTCCCCCAGGTGAATGAGAGTTAAACGTGGGTTTAGGATCCAATCCCATCTCACCTGTGCTCTGATCCTTTGATCCTTGGTTATAAAATAGGGGTGGGGGGTAATAATGTTTTATTATTAGGAAATAACGTAATTCCCAGACAGAGAAATTGGAAGCCCTAAGTACTGAAACCCTATGGACCTCCCCTTCCCCTTGTGTATCTCAGGAAGGGAGTTCCTCACCAGACACCAACCCAGCCAACATCTTGATCTCAGACTTCTAGCCTCTAGAACTATGAGAAAATAAATTTCTATTGTTTAAGCTCCCATGACGGTGATACTTTGTTATGACAGTCCAAAAAGGCTAATTCAAAGGTCTACGTTTGCTCTTCCAAAATCTTTGACATCAACTCCCTGCATTAAATACCTTTCTGCTTGACATATCTATAGGGGCTTCTCTTTGCTTGAATGCTAGAGCAGCGTTTTTCAATCCATGGTGGAAAACCCGCTCACAGTTTGTGAAATCAATTTCATGCGTTTCACTCAGCACTATTTTTGAAATGAATGAAGAAATGAGTAGAATAGAATAGAATAGAACAGAATAGACAGGTATTTTCAGAGTGTAACAAGCACAGTAAATTTTGTGAAACTTTGGCTTCAGTCATATATTACGTGAAGGTGTGTACCAGGTCACAATATAAAACTTACATTTTGCAGTGAGTTGTGGTCAAAACATTTGAAAGCCCTGATATGGGCACCCACTGTCCTTGATCTCCAAGGACTGTTCCACAAGGATTCGAGGTGCCTTAGTGGCTCTGCCCATGGCGGAAGGGGCAGGGCTGGGAAAAGCACGTGGGTACAGATCGTCTGCCCACCTCCAGCCTCCAGCCAAGACCCAGGGACACAGCGGAGGCCAGGATGGGGTCACTCACTTGCCAAGGAAGCACTTGGGGACGGTGCTCAGCTTTCTCCGACGGTCCTTGATCAGGTTCACCTTCTTGTTCATCATCATGTGGTAAAGCTTCTCCCCCTTCTCCGCGATCATGACGTACGCATCCCGTTCCATGCCCAGCTTCAGGCCTGCGAAGGGGACACGGTCAGCACCAGCGCTGGGGAGCAGAGCAGGCGGGCATGTGGTTCCTGAAAGCCTTTCCCCCAGCTGCCCCCAACTACCGCCACAGCCAGTGGTCACCCATAGAGCACTCCCTGCATGTCGGACACTGTTCTAGGCACCTGCCAGTGACCCCACACAAGACCTTGTAGAGGAGGGTGGGTAAGTCTCCCATTTCACAGATTGCAAAGCTGAGGTCCAGAGAGGCTAAGTCCCAGCATAATAAGCAGTCGACCCTTCAACCTGAGAATGGGTTTCCAAATTCTGAGGTTATCAGAAAACCTACTGAGACCTTCCTTCCAGGCCAGGGATGGAAATTTCCCCGTTTCTCTAGACAATACACACAGAACTATGATCCCAATCACTGCCCCATATTTTCTACCTGGACCCCATCCAATCCTGACAATAAGAGTAGTGACAAATAATAATAGCAAATGCTTTTATAGTGCCTACTCTATGCCACTTGATCCTCACAGGAAACCTACAAGGCAAGTTCCATTATCCCCATTTTACAGCTGAAGAAACTGAGGTCCTTAGAAATTAAGTTCCTGTCCAAGGTTGCCCGTCTAGAAGTAGTGGAACCAGGATTTAGACCCTCAAGCTTGGCTCCAGATCTGTGCTCTTGACCACAGCATGTACCACGCCTGGAAACTCAGCCCTGAGCTCAGGATTTGGGTGATACCCCGATTCTAACAACCAAGGCCTACTCAGGCCACACTCCACTCATGAGCACATATGTCCAGCACTGACCACAGCCATCCATTCCGACCACAAAGATACTGATCAGCCCCACCCAGACCAGGCCACACCCCTGACCCCCACCCCCAGTCCTGACCACACACCCAGCCCTGATCCGTGTCAGAAGTCATAAACCTGCCCCAGCAGGGGCTAAGTTCAGTTGTTTACCTGGCCTAATGGCATTTTAATAAATTTTGATGCAACATTTAAAATCAAGACATGTCACCTAAAAATCCTAATGTCTAACTTCTCAAAAAAAAAAAAAATTCAGTGGACCTGGCCATGCTGGGCCCATACTCATTCCTGACAGATGATGGTGACTTGTACTTGGGTGGAAGCAGGGAGAGGACAAAAGTAGATGGCCTTGGCATGTAAGTGGAAGGCAGAATTAAAGGGACTTGATCTACTGAGTTTGGGGAGTCGGCAGACATCAGGGTGACACCAACGGTTTCAGAGCTCCTGGATGACTGAAGGAGCCACTTACTGAGACGGGGAAGTCCAGGGAATGAGTGGGTTTGGGGCAGAAGACAGGGTGGAAATTAAGAATTCTGACTAGACATGGTAAGTGTGAGATGTCCACGACACATCCAAGTAGGGATTTCAAGAGAACAGAATATAGATATGGAGGAAACCGGGCCTCTGTTTTCTCTTCTGTAAAGCTGGGCGGTAGGTACCATTGTTAGGATCATGAGTCAAACCTGCAAGTATTTATCATCAAATCCAAACCTCATTTAGCAGCATTGCAACCCTCTGCGGCAGGAGCTTTATCCCCATTTACCAGGCCACATCACTGAGGTCTGGAAAGCGGAAGCAACTCACCCCCAAACACACCATGGCCTCCCCTTCCGAGCACGGTGGTCTCTGTTCAGAGTTTCCCACCCCCAAACTGCACCCAACTATCACCCAGCTCTGCACTTCCTAACGCAGGGCCTCAGAAGTGCCCGGGCCAAGCATTCATGACAACAGTTAGGGGCAGCCCCCAGGACCTCCTCCCAAAGACTTGGTGAATGTCAAACAAAAAGAACCCCAGGTGAAGGGAACAGGACCGTGGAGGGGACAGAGGCACGTAGGGAGCATCTTGACTACTAACCCTCAAGGGTGAAGGAAGCAAAGAATCAGGATGATCAACTACATTGGCATGACCTTGGGCAAGTCCCTTCCATGGGGCCTCAGTTTCCCCATTTGTCTGGTGGGCTAAACCAGATGAGCTGAGATCCCACCAAGTTCTAACAGTCCCAGAGCTCTCTGCCCCTTCAAAGACCTGCTTTCTGTAGCTCTGACCTTTCTGGAAAGGATCCTACACCCCTCCCCTAGACACAGCTCACTCTACAGAAGGGACGAGGCTGCAGGAAGCCATATACGCCCCAGGGATCTGGGGAAGCCCCCAGCCACTCACTCTCGCGTTGCTCCCGCTCACGGATGATGGCATCCAGCCACTTCTGCTTCTCCTCCGCTGTCTTGGCCATGCAGACAAACCACTTGTTCTTGGCCGTGTTGTGGATCTTCCAGCCGTTGGTGACGGTGTAGCCATTGCTGTGATAATCCGCTGGCAAGGGAAGGAGGCAAGGCGGGGTCAGCAAGAGCTCAGCCATACAACCCAACATTCATCATCATATGCTTACGAGTGAGGTCACAGGACCAGCCCTTCCTCCTCCAGAAGGACAGGGCGGCAGAGGCATCAATGGCATCAGGATTTGGGAGTTGAACTTACTGTCCTCCAGATGCTCCCTCTCCTATCTATTCTCTGGTGGGCAACAAAGACCTCAAGCAAAGAGCCTCCCACCCCCTCGATTGCAAAGGGAGACACCTTATGCCTCCTTGCCCATCTCATTCTGGCACTTGGGCTACATAAAACCCTAGTGTAAGCCTGATGATGCCAAGTCACGGGCCCTTACAGAGTGTTGGCTGGGATGGGAATTGGCAAACCTCTCTGAAAACAGGCTGACGTTACCCAGGAATGCTGCAGCCAGCTATACCCTGAATCTGAGGAGGGGTCCACAGGTTTCGTGAGACTGCCAAAGGGGTCTGTGGCTCAAAACCAATTCAGAACCCCTGTCCTGGACAAGCTCAAGGACAAAAACACCAAGAGGTGTACACACAAGAATACTCATAGGATCACTGTCTATAATGGTAAACGACAGAAACGACCCAAATGGCCCTCACAAAAGGCATGGGTAAACTGGGGACTATCTGTGCAAGAGAAAACTACACAGCAATGGAAACCGACAAGCTACAGAGAGCGACATGCAGAAACACGGATGACTCTCACCACCACGGGGCTGAGTGAAAGAAGTAAGATGCGAAAGAATATACAATATACTTTATGACCCTTTATATCATATAGAGAACAAACTAGTGATTACCAGTGGGGAGAGGGAAGGGGGAAGGGACAAGATAGGGGTATGGGATTAAGAGATACAGACTACTACGTATAAAATAGATAAGCAACACGGATATATTGTACAGCACAGGGGAACACAGCCACTGTTTTGTAGTAACTAAATGGAGTACAATCTATACAAATATTGCATCACTATGTTGTACACCTGAAACGAATAGAATGTTGTAAATCAACTAAACCTCAATTTAAAAAAAAAAAAGAATCCACATTCTGGGCCAGTGCTACCCAGAGAAACACAGTGAGAAGCAATAATAATAAGAAATACATATATATAATTGTATATGTATTTGTAATCATATAACCATTTAAATAAGGTTCAAAAACAGAAATCTTAATTAAAATGTTTAGCAATGCATATTTAGGAGGTAAAAATATGTTTAAAAGGCAAGAAAATCATCATCACAAAATTCAGAGAGTGGTTACTTCTGGGGGAAGGAGGCACTGTGGCCAGGGAGGGGCGTGTGAGGGGCTTCTGGGGTGCAGGTAGCAGTTTATTTCTTAACCTGAATGGTGACCACCCAGGGGTTGGCTTTATGTGCATATGTTTTAGGCACTTTTCTGTGGACAGGTTATCTTTCCCGATCAAAGGAAAACACTGGTGAACCGCAGCAGAGACTGTGCTGTAGAGCAGGGGGGCTGGGCTCGGGCAGGGCATGGGTGGGGACCTACCTGTCCCATCCTCCACGTTCTCCACCTCCATGACTTCAGTGTTGATTCGACCCCGGAAGATATACAGGGAGCCGTTGATGGATTTGGTCCTCTTGGTGGATTTCTTGCTCCCAGTGACCCTGAAAGACAGTGGGAAGTCAATGTCCCCTATGCCTCCTCTCCTTGGGGCTCAACCGTCTTCAACAGAGCAAAGGGAAGCAAGGCAGTAACACAGAAGGGCGCCCGGGGACAGGAGAAGTGCGGGAACCAGGTCAGAAGTATGGCATTTTGGCTGGTGGTTGGGTGACTTGAGCAAGTCACTTTTCCACTCTCAGCCACAGCTTCCTCATCTGGAAAATGGGTTAATAGCCTTGCTGACCTCCCAGAGCTACTTCTGAGCCAACAGGAGATGTGGATGTGAAACCAACAAGAAGCAACAGAAACCCACTCTTCTAGGCTAGAAAATGGGTAGAGACTCTCAGGGTGTCTAACAAACAGGAACTTCCTGAAATAAAACCAGAATGGAAAGGAACTTGGAGTAGGAAGTCCATCCATCCATCCACTTACATCTACCTACCCACCATTCATTCATTCATTCAGGTGAATTCTCTTGCTCACCCATTTAGTCACTCAACAAACAATCTGACCAGTGCTTCGTATGGGAAGGATACCAAGTTGGGACCAGGGGAGTCACTCACCCATGCATTCAACAGGCACTCAAGCAAATACCTGCTTGGCACCAAGCACTATTCTAGGTGCTAGGGCTGCAGCAGGGAACAAAACAAAGTCTCTGAGAATATACCTTCCAATACAGGAGGGCAGAAGGTACCCCGAAAGCCCTCCATCACGCCCCCTTCTGGTCACTACCCCCTGCAAGGGTAACCACTACCCTGACGTCTAAACTCATAGATTCACTCTGCCTGTTTTAGAACTTCACATACGTGGAATCGCACAGGGTGATGGTGATGGACATTTGGGTGCTTCCAGTTTGGTGCTGCTGGGAATGTTCTGGCACATGTCTTATGAAGAACATACGTGTGCATTTCTCCGGGTTATCTACCTAGGAGTTGAATTGCTCGGTTATAAGGAATGCATACGATCGGCTTTGGTAGATACTGCCAAGCCGTATCAATTCTCCCACCCCTAGCAGCAGAGGGACATTCCAGTTGCTCCACATCCTCCACAACTGGTATTTAATTTCTCATTTGGGCCATTCTGGCAGCAGAAAGGAGTGTCTCTAATAAAGATTTCATCTGTATTTCCCTGATGAATAATGAGGCCGAGCACTTTTTCATGTTTATGGGCCATCTGGTATCTTCCACTTGTGAAATGACTGTCCCTTGACCATTCTTCTGTTGGGTTGTCTGTCTTTTTCTTAATGATTTATAGCAGAGCTCGGCAAATTTCGTCTGAAAAAGGGCCAGAGAGTAAACATTTTCAATTGTGTGGGCCATATGGTCTCTGTTACAACTACTTAACTCAGCCCTTGAGGCATGAGAGCATCCACAGACAACACAAAAATGAATGGGCATGGCTGTGTGCCAATAAAACTTTATTTATAAAAATAGGCAGAGGGCCAAATTTGGCCTATATATTTTGGATATGAGTCCTTTGCAAAGTGGATTGCAAAGATCTTCTCCTCCTCTGTGGCTTGCCTTTTTACTCTCATCTTGGTGTCTTTTGATGAACGGAAGTTCTTAATTTTAAGGTAGTCTGATAAATCTATTTTTCCTTTATAATTATACTTTCTGTCCAATCTAAGAAATCTTTGCTTACCCCCAGATCATGAAGATAGCCTCCTATGCCTTCTTCTAGAAGCTTTATTGTTTTATCTTTCACAGTGAAATCAATAATCCATCTGAGGATGACTTCTGTATACTGTGTGAAGTAAGGGTTCAAGACTCATTTTTCCCACTGGATATCAAACTGACCAAGCACCATTTATTGTACCTCATTGGTGCTTCTGTTGAAATTCAAATGACTGCTTACATGTACGTCTGCTTCTGAACTCACTACTCCATTCCATTAATCTTTCTGTCTGTTTTTACACCAATACTACGTTGTCTTAATTACTATAGCTTTATAGTGAGCCGTGGTATCAGTAATGAAAGTCCTCCAGCTTTGTTCTTCTTCAAAACTGTCTTTAGCTATTTTTGTCTCTTTCTGTTTCCACCTAAATTTTAAAATCATTTACGTACATATACACACAACCTCCCTCCTGGAATTTTTATCATAATTACATTGAGGTTCTGACCAACGTTTGATGAGAGAATGCAAAGCACTTGCTGGTGATGGGGGGTGAGGCAGGTCAGAATCAAGGACAACTAAGATTCTGGCCTGAGATCCTAGGTAAATGACGGTGCCATTTACTGGGAATGACGACGACTCAAGGAGGAAAAGGTTTGGAGCAGGAGTTACAATGAAAATGAAGAGTCTTGTTTTAGACCCAAGTTAAGGGTAAGCTGTCTGTGACACACCCAAGGGAAGATACAGATTTAGATTCTTCTACCTTACATACCATGTGCCAGGCATCATTCTAACCACGTTACATGTTTTATCTTAATCTATAAAAAACACCTCATGAGACAGAGACTGCTTTCATCCCCATTAAACAGACAGGAAAACAGAGGCACAAAGAGCTGACATAACTTGCCCAAGGTCACACAGCTTGCAAACAGCAGCGTCTCTGAGTCTTTGACCACTACACGCTGCTGACGCCTCTAAGATGTTAAACAAGCAGTCGAGATACGTGAGACTTAGCTCTTCTGTGTCTCAGTTTCGCCTTCTGAAGAATGGGGAGGTGTGTTTTTAAAAACTCTCCCTTCCACTTCTGACATCCAAGGAGCCTCTGCTTTTGAACCAGACCAGAAGCACTCCGAGTCAGAGACCTCCCCTGACCCACAACCCGGAGAGGCAGTGCCTGGCACGGCCCAGGCAAAGACACAACCATAGACAGACACCTACCAGCGTGAGGCGTTTCCTGTGACTACATCACAGCCACGCTGCGAGTTCCATCCACCAATGCCCAATCCCTCTGAGACCTCTCGGAGCCCAGCCCTCTGGCTCCTGACCCAGAGCAGGGGCGGAGGCCGCCTGCCAGGTTCTCCCAGGCGACAGATGTGCCCTCTCCTTCTAGCCAGCCCAGCTCATTTGCAGGCCTGAGACAGGAAACGGCCTTACAAGAGTGCGTGCGCCCTAGACGACCCACTGGGTGTCCAGTACAGTCGGCATCAGCTGCTACTGCTCCAGTGGAGGAAGGGCCCACGACAGGGTGACTGAAGGCTGAGCAAACGTGGCCCAGGCTGGGAGGTCACAGAGGCCTGAAGGGACATTCTGCTTTCTAAACCCCAGTGTTCTGGGACAAGTGCCTGCTTCAGACAGCCCACGGCGGGTGGGGGGGAAGGGCTAGGGGTGGACGCTGGCAGTGGTCTTGGCATTGTCGAAGAAGGACTCTCAGGATGGCTCCAGTGAGAACAGGCAGGAAGCAAGAAGGAAGGAGAAGGGGGCATTGATGGGGGGATAGGAGGACATGAGACAGATGCAGACAGACTAACGGGAATAAAATATCAAATGAGAAAGAGACACACTGACCCAGCCACTCAGAGATGGTGAAAGAGGGAGATGGAGATCTCTGACCAGAAGGACCAAGTCCCAGAACAGGGAGGAAAGGGAGGAAGGGGAGGGGCCTGTGGCTAAAGCACCTACTATGTGCCAGGTGCTGCACCCGTGGGATCGCACTGAAAAGGAACACATCACATGTGGAGGTAAGTTAACAGTAATGGCAGCTACTCCTTATTCTGGGCACTTACTATGTGCCAGGCACACTTAACATGTTTGCCCTTGTACACGGTACAAGATACATGATAATTCATCCTAGTTTACAGATGAGGAAACTGAAGCAAAGAGAGGCAAAGTCACAGAGCTAGAGAAATGGCTGAGCAGGGATTCAACAGTTGCTCTTAAGCAAACACTACTGTAAGAAGGGGTTTATCAACCTCATTTTACAGAAGAGAAAACTGAGGCTCAGAGAGGTCAGGCTGGAGGAGGAAGACCATGAGAAGCTTCCCCACACTCACACGGAAAGCCCTCATTCATCCTGTGGAAAGGTTCCTCACCACCACCTTAGGAGGCCAGCAGAATCAGACAAGGAAAACGAGGCTCAGACAGACAGGAAGTGACAAGCCCAGAGCCACAAGGGAAGTTGGAGGTGATGCTGACAGTAGGACCCAGGATCTGGACCTCCCCTCAGCCCTAACTTTTGCTAGATAAAAGAGTAAAGAAGCCTCTGGAAAGTCACCATTTCATCCCTAAAACAAAATAACAGGAAGCTTAATTCAAAAAGGGCTGCACTGGTCAGTTGTCCTCTACCTCCTCAGCGAGAAAACTGAAAGGCAAGAATTCTCTTGGTCCACCAATCTACCCACCCACTCATGCATCCAACCATCCACTCGTGCCCCTACCCCTCCGTCTCCTAACTTTCCGTCTCTCCAATCATTCATCCACCTATCCATCAACTCAACCATCCTATCAACCAACCTCCCGTACCAGAGTCCAACCACCCTGGCAACTATCAACCAATCATCCTTCAACACACCCATCCAACTGATCATCCCTCCACTGATCTCCAAACCTCCACCACCCACTCAGCCTCCCAAGTTTATGACCATCCAACCATCCATCCATCTACCCATTCACTCAACAAACCATACATAAAGACCCCAACACGCCTTTCATTTAAATACACCTGTCCTAGGGACTTCCACGGTAGTGCAGTGGTTAAGACTCTGCACTCCCAATGCAGGGGGGCCTGGGTTCAATCCCTGGTCAGGGAACTAGATCCCACAACTAAGGAGCCCACGAGCCATAACTAAGACCTGGCACAACCAAATAAAAATAAATAAATACATATTTAAATAAATAAATAAATATAACCTCTGCCGGCTCATCATGTCTTCATTTCCATTTCTCCAACTACCCAAACATTCACAGATTCCCCCAACTTTCTACCTATCCCTCCATCCAGCCATCTCCTAAATCTCCAACCACTTGACTGCTCACTCATTCATCTACTCGTTCATCCATCCACGAACCAATTCATACACACATAGACAATCACTCCCATTCATCTCCCAAACCTGCAACTACCCATCTATCCCTCCTCCCATTTGCCCACACATCCAACCACACATACATCCGCATCAGTCTACCACTCATCCACCCATCCGTTCACGCTACAAAGTTTAAGAAGCTCCAGTGAAAGACACAAAGATGACAAAGATACTATCTTTCCCTCAAAAAACTTAACAGGAGAGGACTTCCCTCCCCTCAAACCATCTACCTTTGGATCTTAGAATCACAGGATTCTGGTGGCACAAAGACTCTCCAAACTTCCATGATCGTCTCGACCTACACTGTCCACTGTGGCAGCCACAAGCCACAGGTGGCTACTGAACACTTAAAAGGTGCCTAGTACAAATTGAGATGTGCTATAAGTGTAACATACAGACTAGATTTTGAAGCTTTAGTGTAAATTTTTAAAAAGAATGCAAAATACCTATTTAATAAATTTTTAAGTTAAGTTGAAATAATAATATTTGGGCACATATTGGGGTAAATGAAATGTTATTTAAATTCATTCCACCTATTTCTTTTGCTCTTTGTAACGTGATTACCAGAAAATTTTAAATAACCTATGTTCTTGAATAGTGCTGATCTAGAACAAATCCCTGAACTCAGAAGAGAAAAGGGAGGCCTAGAGAGGGAAGTGACAAGCCTATGTCAAGAGTTCAACCCAATCCCAGCCTCCCGGCCCACCCGGGCAGCCCTGTCCCAGTCTCCCAGCCCACCCGGGCAGCCCCGTCCCAGTCTCCCCAGCAACTCACCTGGATTTCCGCTTGCAATAGACAAGGAGGTTGTCAAAGAGGAAGAAGGCTCTCTCCTGGATATTGCCGGCGGAGATTTTTAACAAAGTCCCTTGCAGGAGGAGCTGGGTGCAGATGTCCGTGAGGTTGGAGCCCTGGGAGAGCGATCGGGGGTTGCGGTGCATGAGCTGGCAAATGCAGGAGCTCCCCTGGGAATGCCCCCCTTCCTTCCCACACACAGAACCTGCCCCTGCCTCCCTCGCACCCCCAAAATCTCAATGCACCACTGGAGGCGCATCTGTGAGCAGACAGAAACCCAACACAGCCTGATCGATGGCTTCCGTCTGGTGAGTGTGCCAGAACAACGCCGGCAGGAGCACACACAGATGACCATTTCACAGAACAGGCGCTTGGGGCTCAGCGAGGTGAAAGGACTCACTCAGCTCACACGGCCCTAGTGGACATCTGGTTTTGTTATGGGTTTTGTTTGGTTGGGTTTTTGCCTCTCTCCTCCCCCCTTTATTTATTCGTGTCTTGACTTGTTACTTTATCTCCTCCACAAGAATGCCACTTCCATAAGGACAGGAAGCATTATCAAGCATCTATCAAGCATTTGCCACGGTATTCCCAGCACCTACTACACTCTCTGGCACACAGTAGGTGCTCAATAAATGCTTGCAGAACAGGTGACCAATGCAATGTGAGTTCCACCAGGGGCAGAGGATTCTGAGAGCACCCTCTCTAGCTCAGGACGTGAGAATAGACGGGAACAGTTCCCAAATTCTACCTGGTCATCTATACTAAATGACCAAGATGTTAGGTGTGCATGACGTTCACTGAACCTCCATGGGGTTCAGGGCGATGTGGTCAGGAAAGGCACCGGGGAGGAGCAAGATGGGCCTGGGAGGATGGCGAAGATGAAGAGGCTGAGGATAGGGATAGGCAAGGTCCCTGCTGGGAGGAGTCCTCAGAGCCAGGGACCACACAGGTCCATCTGGAACTCTGGGGGGACCAAGGCAGGGGCAGAGAGATCCCAAAGTGCTAACAGAGAGGAAGCTGGAAAGAGACCTTGGAGGGCACAGAATGCCGGCTAAGGAAGCCCCCGGAGGGCCCCCAAATCCGTGCTCCTCTTCCGTCATAGGCATGGAGTTTCAGCTGGCACATGGCTGCCCAACCACAGACTCTACTTCCCAGCATCCCTTGTGCCAGGCGTGGTCACGTGACCACATTATGGCCAGTATGCCTCACTTCTACATCATTTCCTTGAGAAAACTGCCTCCCTCCCTTTCCTCCCTTCCCTCCTCTTGCCATAGGCTGGAAGATGGCCACGGTAGTGGAATACAACGCAGCAAAGGACGGAGGAAGGCGTTGGAAGGGACCAGGGTCCGAATGGAGCAGAGGTGCCCCACCCCAAGCCTGCATCACTACTGAGAAATAAACTTTTATCTCATTTAAGCCACTGAAGTCTCTCTTTCTTACAGCCGCCAACTTTAAATACTTGATGTACTTTTAAATACATCAAGATAAGGTTGGAGGCCCCATCCACAGGTGGGCAAGGGGGTGCCTCTGACATTTAGGCCCAGGGGATATTATGCAAAAGTGGTATTTTAGGGGAAATTCATTTCACCGACCTGCAGATCACAACAAAGAGGCGTGATGCTACCTCTGCCTGGAAAGGAACTTGGGGAGGAAAGAAGGAGAATTCTTCATAGAATCTCCTTCCCCAGACACTCAACGCCCAGAACTGACAAGGAGTTCGTACCCCAGAAAGATCTGCTGACTCAATTATTTCTGATACCCAGTATGGGAAACTGGTTTTGGCAACTCAGAAATCAGGCTGTTTTCTAACTGCCCACTGCAGTCTCCCCAGCTGCCGTCAAAGTCGGTTTGCTCTGTGCCCACGGGCCAGCTAGAAGCAGCAAATCCATTTGCCCAATGGTGCCAGAGACCCTCTCTGGGGCCCACTCGGGGTCCTGGGGAACCAGCTTCTTTGCAATCAAGAGCTGTGCAGCCCAGGACAGAAGCACACGCCCGTTAACAGAAATCACAGCCTGGACGCTTGCGTGCCACAGGCAGATGTGTGATGCCCACAGCACAGCGACCCAGCGAGGTAGCACCCCTGCTGCCCTGGGGCTAGGGGATGAAGAGCCCCTTGGAGCCCAGCATCCTTGCAAACAGGGAGAGTGTGATTCCCTGGTAGATAAGACTCCATCAGTGGCCCATGGGCCAGCTCAGAGCACAGAGCAACTCAACAGTTCCTTCGAGACCATGTGCTTCCTGTCTCCTCCACCTCACTCATGTCCACCCACCAGCCCTTCCAGGCTCCAAAGGGAGATTTTGGCTGCTTGTACAGTAAGTCTCCTACATACGAACCTTCAAGTTGCGAACTTTCAAAGATGCGAACATGTGTTTGCATGTCCAATCACATAACTTAGTTTTCGTGTCTGGCGTTATCTGTAAAAGTTGGGTACCGGGCTTCCCTGGTGGCACAGTGGTTAGGAATTCGCCTGCCAATGCAGGGGACACGGGTTCAAGCCCTGGTCCGGGAAGATCCCACATGCCGCGGAGCAACTAAGCCCGTGCGCCACAACTACTGAGCCTGTGCTCAGAGCCCGTGAGCCACGACTGCTGAGCCTGCGTGCCACAACTACTGAGCCTGCGCTCTAGAGCCCATGCTCCGCAACAAGAGAAGCCACCGCAATGAGAAGCCCGCGCACCGCAAGGAAGAGTAGCCCCCATTCTCTGCAACTAGAGAAAGCCTGCACGTGGCAATTAAGACCCAACGCAGCCAAAAATAAATAAATTAAAAAAAAAAAAAGTTGGGTACCTAGGCTAACTTTGTTGGACTTGTGAACAAACTGGACTAACAAACACACTCTTGGAATGGAACTCTTTCGTATGTACTGTATATGAACCTAGTACCTGGCCCAGCTGTAGGGCCCAAGAGCCTGGAGGTCACACAGACCTAGACCAATGTCAGGGGACGGCAGAGAAGAAGCACACCCAGCCTGGGAAGCTGCCTCCCTGGCCTTGGCCAAGGACCACCCAGCAAACTGCATCTGAAATGCCAAGGACACTACGGAGGGAGGTCCCTTCCATCCCAGGCCTGCTAAGAAGCCTAGCTGACGCTCGGTTTCCCCGGAATCCTTGAACCCAGGTCAGGGGTGGTGCTAAGGATCAGCTACACAGGGAAGAGGCTGAGCACCACGCTGTCCCCCAGTCAGGGCTGGAGTCCTCTTTCAGACGGTGCAGAACTGAAGTGGTGACACTCAGAGAAGACGACAAAAGCTAACACAGGCACAGGGCTCACCACCCACCAACTCCAGCTCTAAGGATCTTACAAAACTCCGTTAACCCTTACGACTCTCATTTTACAGAGGAGGAAGCTGAGGCACGGGGCAGTGAAGTGACTTGTTCAAGGTCATAGGGATGGTCAGTGAGTGAGCTGGGACCTGAACCCAGAGAGGTGGTCCCACCATCCTATCCACTCACCTCTACTACCCTGTGCTGCCTCCT
The DNA here is from genome assembly GCF_003676395.1 of Aethalodelphis obliquidens. Taxonomy (NCBI): domain Eukaryota; kingdom Metazoa; phylum Chordata; class Mammalia; order Artiodactyla; family Delphinidae; genus Aethalodelphis; species Aethalodelphis obliquidens. Next base: position 12,432,505 of record NW_020838001.1, on the reverse strand, counting down.
AGAAGGTAACCTGAAGGGTTTTTTATGCAGCTGTTGGTCTAGAGCAGGGGTCTTCGAAGGGGCAAGAGCACAAGGCATCCCAGGGAGGGTGGGAAGAACATACAAGAACTTCTGTTTATGGTCCTTGTTTTTAATGGTCTTATGTTTCCTCACCCCTATTTCCTTCTGTCTCTCGTGGGTGAGTGCAGTTGATGGTCTCTTAAAGCAGGGCTTCCAGAGCCAGCAAGAGTGGTGTGTTCTATTTCTTTCTTATTAAGAATATGCACTTCTTTTTATGACCGTGAGCTTCTCACGAAAGTCTGCGGGGCCCAACGTCCGGAGTGTCCCTCTGCAGGAGGGTCAGCCCACACTGGTATGAGCCCTAGGCAAAGCTGCATGATGTTTTCTCATCTAAAAAAATGAAGAAAGAAATCCTGCTTTGCTGCCACGGCTCCTCCTGACGTTTATTGAGCGCTTACTCTGATCCGATAAAGAAAGCACCGTTCTGAGCGCTTTGCATGTATCCACTCCCTGAATCCTCAAGTGACCCGTGGGGCATCCTGCCATTAGCCAGACTGCACAGATGAGGAAACTGAGGCAAAGGTACCCCACCAAGCAGAGGGGGTGGGCTCATACACTCACATCCACAGTATTGCGACATACTCCCATTTACTTGTGCTCAGTAAAATGGATTTATGGATTAACTTATCCGGTTTTAACTAAACCAGTCCCACAACTAAAAAGGACAATTGGCTTACAGAGGATCAGGCCAAAAAAAAAAAAACAACCCGGAGATTGGAGATCAAACTAATGATGCAAGCCCAAGCGCACAGCAAGAAAGTGGCCAAGAAAAGACTCCCCCTCCTCCAGAAATAAGTCCCTTGTCAGCCATATTCCAAGAGAGATGACAGCCCTCTAATCAGATTGGCAAAAGGTCAAACAAAAAGATTAGAAAGCGGGCTTCCCTGGTGGCGCAGTGGTTGAGAGTCCGCCTGCCGATGCAGGGGACGCGGGTTCGTGCCCTGGCCCGGGAGGATCCCACGTGCCGCGGAGCGGCTGGGCCCGTGAGCCATGGCCGCTGAGCCTGCGCATCCGGAGCCTGTGCTCCACAACGGGAGAGGCCACAACAGTGAGAGGCCCGCGTACCGCAAAAAAA
>NW_020838001.1:12405797-12431270 GCF_003676395.1 Aethalodelphis obliquidens | reverse complement strand
AAAAAAAAAAAAAAAAAAAAAAAAAGATTAAAAAGGATAAAGGAGAGAATCAGAAATCAGGATTTGCAACCACCATCGTTCACTGTGAACTACACCTGTAAGTCACACTGTCCCCTGAGGTTCTAACTACTGAGGGCATGAAGCTATTACAAGCAGCTTCACTGTTAAACATTATTTTTTCTAGCTAGAATGTATTATTTTCCCAAGTCATCTTGAGGATTAAACTTAAAAACCTTTCTACTATACAGAAAACCATTTCACATTTTCCGAAGAACATTCATGTTCTACCCTTCGCTTGACCCTCACAATGACGCCAGGAGATAACTTCAGAGATGTTATTTCTGAAATTAGATAAGTAGGGGAAAATGAGGCCAGGAGAGTAGGACAAACTTGCATAAGGCAGGATAATCTGTAGGTTAAAAGGCTGGGGGCTTCCCTGGTGGCACAGTGGTTAAGAATCCGCCTACCAATGCAGGGGACACAGGTTCGAGCCCTGGTCCGGGAAGATCTCACATGCCACGGAGCAACTAAGCCTGTGCGCCATAACTACTGAGCCTGTGCTCTAGGCCTGCAAGCTACAACTACTGAGCCCATGTGCCACAACTACTGAAGCCTGCGTGCCTCGAATCTGTGCTCTACAACAACAGAAGCCACTGAAATGAGAAGCCTGTGCACTGCAACAAAGAGTAGCCCCTGCTCGCCGCAACTAGAGAAAGCCCACGTGCAGCAACGAAAACCCAATGCAGCCAAAAATAAATTAATTAATTAAAACAAAAAAAGGATGGGCACCAAAGCCAAGACCCTGCACGTCAGTTTTCTCATCTGTAAAATAGGGATAACAACTGCCCTCTCTTCTAGCGTTGAAAATGTGTAATAGGTGCTCAGTAAATTGTCAGCAATTCTTATTCTACGTCACTTTATTTCCTACTTTACCCAGCGACAGAGGTCAAAATAAGGGCCACTCTCAAACTGCAGATATTTCAGGGTCAACAAGGACCCCAAAGACCCTTAGTTCCTATTTCCCTAGGCCCTTACCAGGAGGCATCTGGAAATCACTTCTGCTCTGGCTGCCAAATCGTTTGCTTAATACTCTCTCCACAGGGGCTCACGTGAGAAATTTCCCTTCTAGCTGGATGTCAGGAAACTCTCTGTCACCCAGAAGAACTGCTCAGCTTGTTCCTTTTTTGACAATGAATGTTGAGTAACTTCGGTGTCCTGCTCTTTTCACCTTGGCTGCCAGGAAGCTCAAAGCCCAAACAGGCAGATGTTTAAACGTATCCACTCTATGTGCTCTTTAGGTCAGCATATTTGCCGAAAGTGACGCACTTCTGGCCAATGAGTTGGAAAGGTCTTCTGGGAAAGGTTTTCCTCCACTAGGGAGGAGAGCTCCCCCTCACTGCCCTGGCCGAGCCCCTGTCTCCTCCTGCTTTGGAACACATGATGCCTGGAGCTGCTGCCATCATGGAACCATAGAGGGGAAGGCTGAGAGGATCACAAGAAACCAAATCAGAGCTCTGACATCATGAAGGTGAAATGTGATTCCTCAGAGGACACATCCTGACACAATTTTCAGGTGCAGGAACAGAAACCAAGCCATGCATTTTAAGCAGAAAGAAACGAGGGCCTTATCCAATCCTTGGAGGGGTTAGAAGAGCCTAGAATCACAGCTGGCAGAAAAACCAAGAACACTGTAGAACTGGCCCTCCAGGGAAGCCAGTTCTCCTCCAGGAGAATCAGACCACCACCTGCCCGAGCTGATATTCTAGGGAAATGCTGCCCAAGCTGCTTCCAGGCCCTCAGAAGCTGCTGCCTCAACTCTCAGCTACAAAGCCACCCCATCCTGCTAGATACACACCACCAACAACACAATGGATGCCCTTCCTCTTGACACTCAGAAGCTGGAAACCGGGCCCTCTGCAAATGCTATCACAGAAAGTCAAACACAACCACGGCTGTGCTTTGCTGCACCAACAGCACAAGGGTGGCCTGCTTTCCGAATCTCGAGCAGCTGGATCTTATCTTGGCCAATCGTATCCCAAACCTGAGCTACAAAGGAGTCTGAGAAATGCAACTATTTGTTCTCCAGCCGGGCGGGAAGGCCAGGCAGAGGAGAGTGGGTACACGACAAACACTAATCCACAACACCCACCTCCTCCAGAGCACAGGTCCTTCCCCTTTGCAGCCATACCCTCAACCTCGCAGCTATACAGTCTCATTTAGGACTCCCCAACACAGGGAGATGAAGTGGAAATCCCAAATGCAGCCAGTGCTAGAACATCCAAAGGGTCTAAGGCAGATGATTCAGAGAACGATCTGCGTCCAAGAGTCGTTCCTCCTTAGTCTTCATCTCCCATTCCAGCTGTACTTACTCGGATATTGACTTTTTTATTGATTCAGATTTTCCCATTTCATTCTACAGATTTTTTAGGACAGCTCTAATAATTTAAGGAAGACACAACAGAAGATCTCAAGAATCCCATCCCTTAATAATCATCTTCATAGTAATATCCATACCTATCACTTATTGAGTACCGACTATATGCAGGTATAGATAAGGAAACCGAAGTTCAGAGAAGTTAAGACATTTGCCTACAGTCACCCAGTAAGGGAGTGTCAAAGCCAGAATTCTATCCTGGAGTGAACCCTTAAAAGCTACCCTTGACCTTGACATCAAAAGCTCAAGGGACACCAGGCAGACAGGCAACATGTGAAGGAGAGTGACTGGGGAGTGGTGGGGATGGAGGAAAACTAGAGGCTCCAGAGGCTGTTGCCATGGAAAATGGGGGCTCAGGGTTACCAATTTTTTAAGAGAAACTTTAAATCTAGACTTTTATGTGGACCTAATTGAAAAATAATTAAACTGTTTTTTTGTTTGTTTGTTTGTTTGTTTGCAAACACCATGGAGGCCAAACAAAATATGCTACAGGCCAAATCTGGTGCCCAGACCACAGTCTGAACCCAAGTTGTGCACCCTCTGGGCCCGTCCCCAGCCCAGAAGGTTCCTCCGGCCCCAGACACACCTCCCAGCCTTCGATGTGCGACTGCAGCTGCTCCAGGGCCTCCAGCTTCTCCATCTGCCTCTTGGTCTCGTTGATGTTGGAACAGACGGTCTTCATGGCCTGCAGGGCACTCTGGACCGCGGGGTGGTCGGGGTGCTTGCCGGGGGTCCTCTTGGCGAGTTCCTAGGGTAGAGGCGAGGGCAGGAATGAGGGACATCAACCCAGAGGGCACCAAACAGCCTCCAGGACACCCGGGCCTGAACCAACTCCCAGCTCTACTCTGGACAAAAGGTGTGATCTGGAGCTGGAGAACATCACTCATTCATTCATTCATTCATTCATTTAATAAATGTCCCCTGAGCAGCTCCTCCACAACAGGCAGTGTTCTGGAGTCTGTGGACAAATTTGTTAATAAAACAGAAAAATTCCTCATCTGGTGGCTATGACATTCTAATAAAGGGGGTGGGCCAAAATTAAGAAAAATCAGTGACAAATATTACAAAGACACATCAGAATGAGGGGCTAGAAGGTCTTGGGAAAGGAGATGTTCTTTCAAATAGGGAGGTCAAGGAAGCCCCTCTGAGGGGGTGACATCTGAACAGAGAGTCTGGATAAAGGAAGGGAGAGAGTCCTGCAAAAATCTGGGGGAAGGGCATGCCTGGTAACAGGAACAGCAAACGCAAAGGGGCATGGTGGGAGTGTATGGGGTCTGTAAGGGAAACAGCCAGGAGGCAGTGTGGCTGGAGGAGAGTAAATGCGAGAGAGAAGGAGAAAGAAAGAGACAGAGACAGAGACCAGTTGGCCAGAGAGGTGGCCATAGACACTGCTTCTCCCCAGCCCCCAGTTTTTCTCATCTGTAAAATGGGTATAAAGAACCCCTTGCCTTCACAGGGACGTGGAGGAAACATGTAAAGAGGACAAAGACGCCAGTCGGGGGCTTAATCCGCAAGCCCCTCTCCCACTGTTTCTCACTCTCATCTCGCACCTCACCACCGGCACAGGCTGGGACACTCTAAAGGTCAGGCTGGTCTTAATCAAAGGGTTTCAGCCCCATAGTAAGTGTGATGAGAAAGGAACTGAGACGGCAGAGACCAGCTGGGTCTCAAGATATCAGGGAAGATTTTCAGGCCGCGTCACGCCTGCAGAGATAAGTTTCTCTAATCATCCTGCTCTGACATGCTCAGATGTTCCAGTATCTCTCCATCTCTCTGCTCCCTCAAAAATCACAGACATGACACTCCAGTGGGCTGGTTCCCAGTACAGTCCCACATGGGTTCCAGGGCTAGCTCCGCCCCTGGGCGGCTGGGTGATCTCGGGCCAGATGCCCTCCATGCCCAGCCTCAGGTTCATCGACTGAAAACCAGTGATGTGGGGGAGGATGGTGACGATGAGCCTTTACTCTGTGCCTGGGAGGTAGGTTCTGTTATTATCCGTTTAACAGAGGAGGAGATGCAGGCTCAGAGGGATGGTCCAAAGGCTCCAGGAAGTAGGAGGAGGAACGTGGGTTTGAACCTGGCCATCTGGTTCCGCTCACGGTCATGGCGAGGGGTAAATCAGACGCTGCAGGAAAAGTAGCTCTGGGGGAAAGTACAGCCTCAGCGCGCACTCAGTCTACGCTGACCATTATCAGTCCTGCTTCCGTAGGATGGTACACGTTAGCAGGGCCCGCAGGCCGCAATGGGCCAGGCAGGTGTTGTTCTGAGAACGCCCTGCGGAGCACCAGCTCCAAAAATAGGTCTTCTCTAGTCACTTCATTTCTTCTCTGCCTGAACGTGAACAGCCTCTTTTCTGCAGAGAGGATCCGAATGGCCCAAGGACCAGATGTTCTGTAACATCAGGACCCTGTGGGTTTGCTGAGCACCTGCCTTGGGCCCAGGGACAGACCAGAAAGGAAGCAAGGGGTGGGGAAGGATGGAGCCCTCTCTCTGGAGGCAACTGAGCTGGGAAAGGTGCTCCCAGGGAAGGGGGAGGGAGGGATGGAGGGAGGAAGGAAGGGAGGAAGTGGGGTGGGGGCACAAACAACAGCCCCAAGTGGTGAAAGCGCTCGTGATAAATCAGAGAAGGGGAAGGACAGTGTAGCCGGAAAGGCTTCAAGGAGGAAGTAAGACAGAGGCAGGCCGGTCACTGAGGGTTGAGCTTTTTGTACAAAGGGGACGTATTTCCATTCACTCCTCACTCAACAAACACAGACTGAGCAACAGGTATGTACCAGAGCACCGGGGTCTGGACAGAGACTGAGACGGCCCTCAGGGAGCTCACAGTCAAGAGAACAGTCCAGAAGCTGAGTATTACCACTAACAGTAATAATAAGAGTTAGTATTTTGTGAGTGCTTGCACTCTTTCTGAGCTCACTCAATCCTCACATCAACCCTATGAGGTAGTTATTATTATCCTCATTTGACAGATTTGAGAACTGAGGCACAGAGAGGTCAGGTCATCTGCCTGGGGTCATGGAGCAGACTTGAGCCTAACCAGTCTGGCTCTGAGGTTAGTGCTCTGAACATCTATACTATTTATAACCTTTCAGATAGTTAAATAGGAATACTTTCCTCTCTGGTAAATATAATTTATATTATTGATTAAGTGCTAGGTGAAACATCAGGCAAGTGAAGGGACAGACAGTGAGGGAGGTGCACTGGTCTGAGAAGGTCTCTCTGAGGAAAAGGGCCTCAGGGTGGAGACCTGAATGAAGTAAGGGCACAGGCTATACAAACATCTGTGGGAACAGCACTCCAGGCAAGAGAAGAGCACAAGCAAAGGCCCTGAGGCAGTGAGAAACAGCAAGGAGGCCAGGGAAGCCGCAGCAGAGTGAGCAAGGAGAAGGATGGGTGCTGAGGTCGGATGCACACACCAAACACAGATCAGGTAAGGCCTGGGTGTGGTCTCCGGGTTTCATCCCAAGAGCCATGGGGAGGTGATGGGGGGTTATAAGCTGAGGCCTAACACCATCCAATTTATTTAGCCTTTAAAAAACCCCTCTAGGGGCTTCCCTGGTGGCGCAGTGGTTGGGAGTCCGCCTGCCGATGCAGGGGACACGGGTTCATGCCCCTGTCCAGGAGGATCCCACATGCCGCGGAGCGGCTGGGCCCATGAGCCATGGCCACTGGGCCTGCGCATCTGGAGCCTGTGCTCTGAGGCGGGAGAGGCCACAGTGGTGAGAGGCCCGCGTACCGGGAAAAAAAAAAAAAAAAACTCTGACTGCCAAGTGGAAGATGCACTGGAGGGAACATAAAGTGAATGTAAAAGCAGGAAGACTGGCTAGTGGCTACTGCAATTGGTCCAGGCAAGAGATGCTCAAGGCTGGAACCAGGAAGCTCTGTGCCCCATTCATCCATCCAGTGAGGCCTCCTGTGTACCTGGCCTCAGGCTGGGCCCTCTGTTGAGGACACAGATGACACAGACACTGCCACAACTCTCCTGGAGCTGACGGCCTGCTTGTAGACATGTCCACAGATAAAACTACGATAGAAGCCTGTGACCTATGATGCGGGATTCAGTTGAACTCCCCGAAGCACCCCCAGCCCCATGCTCCAATGTAAGTAATTTTGAGCATCTGAACTTCTGCCAAGCCAGCCAAGGCACAAAAGGGGAGTGTAGCCAGCCAGCTCCCTGTTTCCTCCGAGTGAGCAGTGACAGGGGCTCAACCCCCAAAGCAGATCCAGCATGCTCTCCTTCTAAAAGCAGGGGGTCAAATGAAAGCCTGCGGACCAAGTCCAACCCACCACCTGTTGCAACGAACGAAGCTTTACGCTCAGTCATTTCCCCGCTGTCCTCACTTCTCTGTAGCCACATCATCAGAGTGGAATCGTCGCGACAGAGACCATACGGCCTGTGAAGCCTGTAATATTTACTATCCGGTCCTTTAAAGGAAAAGCTTGCTGATCCCTGGTCAAAAGCAACAGAACAGATTCTTAGCTGAGCACAAGGCCACCCGGAATAAAGGCAACATTCCCGTCCACCAGGACACAGGTTCTGATCACTGGGGTGTGTGCAGCTTCCGTTTTCCTTGCCTGTCTCCCCTTTCCCTGGCTGGTACGTGGACACAGTGTGAACATCTGAGAGCCCAGGGGTGGAAGAACATAAACCCTGGACTGCCTTGTACAGAAATAAAATTACACGTTAAGTCACTGTTGTTTCGGGTCTCCGTCACTGTAGCTAAAATATATCCTGATACATGAGGAAGTTGAGGTGGACCCAGAGGCGAGGTCACTTGTCCAAGGTCGAAGATTGCTAAGGGGTGGAGCCAACATTCCAACCCATGCAATTGAAGTCCAGAGCCCACGTTTTTAACCACTACTCCATGCTTCTCCAGCCTGTGTCCCTGGGATCCTACCTCCTCCCACCTCCCTCCACAAGTGCAAAGCCCTCAGCTCTCTTATTCTTGAGACTAAGAGCTTTAGGGCCTGTCACACCCTGGGAGGCACTGCTACCACATCCCAAACCCCTGGAAGATGGAATTTCAGCAATCCTCTACTGATGGTTCCCTGAGGGGCTGCCAACACCCAGTAGCTAGTAAAAATGAGAAAAGGGTTATTTCCCTCTTCTGTCTGCCTGCTCCCACCTCTCCTCCTGCCTGAGATCGCTGCTGGGCATGGAGAATTGAAACTGAGCAGGACCTTCTGGCTAGGTTCCTGGCTGGGCCAAAACTGAGGGGAAGGTATTGGCTTTGGTGTCTTGGTTCACAAGGGAGTGTTGACTCCGCTCTGCCCAGCCACAAACTCAGGGCCCATTCCTGCCTCTGGGCCTTTGCACTTGCTGTGCCCTTTACGGGCACACTCTTTCTCCAAATCGTAAGAGGTGGTACAGTACTGGCATAAGGATAGGCATATAGGTCAATGGAAAAGAAGTGAGAGTCCAGAAAGAAATCCTTACATTTATAGTCAATAAATTTTTAACAAGGTGCTAAGACAATTAAATGGGGAAAGGACAGTCTTTTCAACAAATGCTGCAGGGAAAACTGGGTATCCACATGCAAAAAAATAAAATTGGACCCCTTCCTCACACTACACACAAAAATTAACTCAAAGTGGATCATAGGGACTTCCCTGGTGGCGTAGTGGTTAAGAATCCACCTGCCAATGCAGGGGACACAGGTTCGATCCCTGGTCCAGGAAGATCCCACATGCCATGGAGCAACTAAGCCTGTGTGCCACAACTACTGAGCCTGCGTGCCACAACTACTGAGACTGCGTGCCACAACTCCTGATGCCCACACGCCTAGAGTCCGTGTTCTGCAACAAGAGAAGCCACCACAATGAGAAGCCCATGTACCACAATGAAAAGTAGCCCCCGCTCGCCGCAGCTAGAGAAAGCCCGTGTGCAGCAACGGAGACCCAACACAGACAAAAATAAATACTAAATGTAAGAGCTGAAACTATAAAACTGTTAGAAGAAAACAAAGGTGTAAATCTTCTTGACCTTGGGTTAGGCAAAGCATTACTAGATATGACACCAAATATACAGGCAACTAAAAATAAATTAGATAAACTGGACTTCAGCAAAATTTAAAACATTGTGCTTCAAAGACTATAAAGAAAGTGAAAAAACAATCTACAGAATATGTAAATTATATATATGACAAGGGACTTACATCCAGTATATACAAAGAACTCTCACAACTTAACAAAAAGACAACTCAGGGCTTCCCGGGTAGTACAGTGGTTAAGAATCCACCTGCCAATGCAGGGGACACAGGTTTGATCCCTGGTCCGGGAAGATCCCACATGCCACGGAGCAACAAAGCCTGTGCGCCGCAACTACTGAGCCCGCACTCTAGAGCCTGCGAGCCACAACTACTGAGCCCACGTGCTGCAACTACTGAGCCCACGCACCTAGAGCCCGTGCTCCACAACAAGAGAAGCCACCGCAATGAGAAGCCCGTGTACCATAACAAAGGGTAGCCCTCTTTCGCCGCAACTAAAAGAAAGTCCACACACAGCAACGAGGACCCAACGCAGCCAAAAATTTAATTAATTAATTGATTGATTTTAAAAAAAGACAACTCAATTAAAAAATAAGCAAAGGATTTAAACAGACATTTCTCCAAAGACAATACACAAATGGCCAATAAGCTCATGAAAAGATGCTCAATATCACTAGTCATTACAGAAATGCAAAACAAAACCACAGTGAGACACCACTTCACACCCCCCAAAATGGCTATAATCAAAAAGACAAACAATAACAAGTGTTCTTGAGGATGGAGAGAAACTGGAATCCTCATACAGGGTAGGAGAAAATATAAAACGGTGCAGCAGCTTTGGAAAAGAGTTTGGCAATTCCCTAATGACAGCTGGATTTAGCCCCACCCGAAACCATCTAGCCACATACTTTTCAGTTACGTGGGCTCTTTTTTTTTTGTTTTTTAAGCCTGTTTGAGCTAGTTTTTCCATTCCTTGTATTTGAGAGTCTCTACTGCCTCACAATCCCAGAGAGACTGCAAGGATCTCGGAATCCCAAAGGTGTCCCCAGTCAGCCCCAGACAAGCATAAAATATGGGTATCTTCAAAATTAATGGAAGCTTGAGCTGCCCTACAAAAGCCTCACATGCAAAAGGAGGGAGGTGAGGAGGCTCCTGCCCAGTTCTGAACTTAACACACTGTCTTAATAAGTTACAACAGAGTCAAGTTCAAAAGAGACGGTCTATGGTGTTGAAAACCCTGGAATCCACATCCAAGGTGGAATAGCTACATGAACTTACAGGGCTTGACGCTGAGAACAGTATTTCTGGAAGGAGCCCAAAAGCTGCTTGTTAAGAATCTTGGGAGAACCACAAAACTAAGAAGAAACCCTCTGGATCTGCAAGACCTCAGAGGGTCCAAGTGGACCAAGTGTGCACATCTGTGAAATGGGATCACAATCAGATCCTAAGGTTGTTGTGTGGATCGAATGGAATGGTGAATGTAAAAGTGTTGGTAATCAGTAAGGACACAATATTTATCATCATCATAATTATTTCCATACTAATCATAGCTGTTACATTTACTATTATTTCTAGTAATAATAACAGTAAAAGTCGTAATCATAGTAGTAATCATGATAGCTAGCACTTGAGCACTTACTACGTGTACCAAGCACTGTTCCAAACTTCAGTTTCTTAAGTCATTTCATCCTCAAATCATCCCAAAGAGGTAGGTACTGTTTTTATCTTCACTCTACAGGTGAGGAGACTGAGGCACAAAGCAGCAAGGCCTCTTGCCCAAGGCCACAGAGCCAGAAAGCAGGACCTGGTAGACACTTCACCACATCCACAGGCCCCTCCAGAAACAGTACAGTAGGGCGTGAACACCCCCACAAGTAGGCTCTTAGAACAAACACGAAATGTCTGAGCAGGGGCAGGCCCTGGGTATTCCTTAAAAACACTGAGAGCAGAGAAGGGAGGGGGTGTGCGGGGGTCACCCAGCGAATCAGCAGCGGAAACCCCTCTAGAGCCAGGCTGGGTAACCTTTCCCCAACATCCGTCCTGCCAGCCCCGTGTGGTTTTGCAAGCAGGGCTCGAGGTGAGGGCTTCCTGGAAGAGAGGATGTCAGAGCACAGGAACCCACCACTTCCGCTCCCCTCCCATCACATTTACCAAAAGGGTGCCCGCTTGTGTCCGCTCTGTGCGGCCCCATCATGTCCCCGGAGGTGTGGGCACTGGGCCTCAAACTCCAGGCCAAACCGGGCATCAAGGAAACAGCTGCAGCCAACTCCCCCTTTCTTGCTCTGCTTTGCTTGAGATTCAGAAAAGGACCAGGAGAAAAACACAGGGCCCAGAGGCAGAGGAAGACAGGGTGCAGAGGACACGAGACAGGGAGGCGATGCGACCCCAGTTTTCCCCTGTCCTTTCTCCCGTCCTGGAGTCCAAGAGAGGCCACTCCCGGCCAGCTCCCAGGGCGTGTTCCAGAGCCTTCCATCTCCCAGCCATAGCTACCGGCTCAAGGAGAGCATAGTGGGGAACTCCCTGGCAGTCCAGTGGTTAGGACTCCATGCTTTCACTGCTACGGTTGCGGGTCTGATCCCTGTGGGATCCGAGCTGACCCAATGAGCCCTGGGACATTCGGGAAAAACACACTCTCTTCTCCCTTGGTAGCCGTGCTCATCAGACACAGGCCTGAGGTTGCTGGAGGCCCATGTTGCCACCATGAGAAGGGAGCCTCCCAGGACTAAAGCTGACACAGAGGAAATCTGAGCCAGGAGATGGGAAGAGCCTGATTCTCGATGGCATCATCTGAGCTCCTGGACGCAGCCATACGGAGACGGAGCCATAAAACCACAGAGTGAAAACACAGCTGGACTTGTCACTGGAAGAAGTGACAATACCCATTACTTGCTGTGACTTGGGGCTCCTGGAGGCTCAAAAGCAGACATGTGGTTAGAAAGTCACGTTGTCTTCTCTACAAAGAGAAAAAGGCAGCCTTGAGGATGGGAACGTCACCAATGGGGGCTGGATCCCACGGAGCACACCCACTTTCTGGGGACACCTCATCCAGCTCCCGGAGGGGCTGATCCTGCACCAGCTGTGGGTCTGTCCACAGACCTCTGCCCAAGGCACCACCATCAAAGCTCAGGAAGCCAAGCTCTGACCTCATGACCAAGACTTCCCGGTATTTCAGTTCTGGGTCCCTGCATGCCCTGTCTAGGGTGACAGCAAGATGCAAATGAAGAGGCACTAGCAAGACCCACCACCACTTGAAAGAAGAAGAAAAAGAAAAAAGAAAAGAAAAGAAAAAAAAAACAAGAAACGAAAAACAGCTGTAAGTCCGTGAAAACCCAGAACTGAAAAGCTGCCCGGCACGGTAAAGAAAACCTCCATGCATGCCTATTATATGAAATATATTTCATGACAATATATTTCCGATTTTAACAATTCCAGCCCCTGCTGCAGGTTGAAAACTGTAGCCCCTTGGATTAGGAATTAATGGGGGAAAGGAAATAATGCTCATGGGTCTTAAAAACTCCTTCCTTCCACTTGGAGAGATGGTGGGAGACAGCAGGAAGAGGGCTCAGTTCTGGGAGTTCACGTTCTGGCTTTGATGAGGACATGCCATGTGGACTTGGGCAAGTCTCATCCCCTTTCCGAGCCTTGGTCTCCTGGCTATGCAATGCACGACTGGATCAGAGCCTGGGTCACAATCCAGACGCTGCAGGCCAAATGCTATTGCCAGGCTCTCTCAGCAGAGCAGAAGTTCTAGCCACCTTTGGTCTGTGCTTCCACCGGACAACAGCAATTGGCTGACCTGACTGGTGGTCACCCCCATAGACGGGACCTGTGTGCTATATAGTCTGTCACAATCCCCATCCCAACCCACTGGGTTACATCCAATCTACTCACTCACTTCTTTCACCTGCCCTGCAGGCACCTGTGTTTGACACCCTGGGTTGGTATCTACTGACATTCAGTGGTGGGGCTCCAACATGCAGTGACTCTATATCCAACTTCCAAAGGAGGTCCTAGCACACCTTACTGCAAAGGTCTACATCCTGCACTCCCAATTCCAGGTTCTAGAGAGGACAGGGTAAACTTGGGAGAGATAATGATGGTGGTAGTGGTAGTTTTAAATTCCAATTTAGTAGAAGAAAAAAAAGAAAGAAAGAAAGGAAGGGGGTGAGGGAAGGAGAAATGAAGGAAGAAAACAAGAGTAACTAAACCCAAGAAACTAAAACTATCCAAAATAAAGCAAGAAAGGGGGAAAAAAAGAAGCATTAAAAAAGAGGACAAATTAAAAAATTTTATAAAGGTGGTAGAAACAAGATCAAATATATCAATAAATATAAGTAGACTAAATAAACTCTCCTGTTCAAAGATAGAGACTGACAGGACAGATTTTAAAACTTTAACTTCATACTGCTTACAAAAGAAGTATCTAAAATCTAAGGATACAATACAGATGGCCAACAAACACATGAAAAGATGCTCAACGTCACTAATTATTAGAGAAATGCAAATAAAATTATAATGAGGTATCACCTCACACCGGTCAGAATGGCCATCATCAAAAAATCTACAAACAATAAATGCTGGAGACGGTGTGGAGAAAAGGGATCCCTCTTACACTGTTGGTGGGAAGGTATCAATAAATTGATACAGCCACTAAGGAGAACAGTATGGAGGTTCGTTAAAAAACTAAAGACAGGGCTTCCCTGGTGGCGCAGTGGTTGAGAGTCCACCTGCCGATGCAGGGGACACGGGTTCGTGCCCCGGTCCGGGAAGATCCCACATGCCGCGGAGCGGCTAGGCCCGTGAGCCATGGCCGCTGAGCCTGTGAGTCTGGAGCCTGTGCTCCGCAACGGGAGAGGCCACAACAGTGAGAGGCCCGCGTACAGCAAAAATAAAATAAAATAAAATAAAATAAAAAGATACATGCACCCCAATGTTCACTGCAGCACTATTTACAATAGCCAGGACATGGAAGCAACCTAAGTGTGCGTCAACAGAAGAATGAATAAAGAAGATGTGGCACATATATACAATGGAATATCACTCAGCCAGAACAAGGAACGAAATTGTGCAATTTGCAGAGACGTGGATGGACCTCAAGACTGTCGTACAGCGTGAAGTAAGTCAGAAAGAGAAAAACAAATATCGTACAATATCGCTTATATGTGGAATCTAGAAAAATGACAGAGATGAACTTATCTGCAAAGTAGAAAGAGACACAGACGTAGAGAACAGATATATGGGGATGGGGGTGGCAGGGGGGAAGGAGGGGTGGGATGAATTGGGAGATTGGGATTGACATATATACACTACTATGTATAAAATAAATAACTAATGAGAACCTACTGTATAGCACAGGGAACTCTACTCAGTGCTCTGTGGCGACCTAAATGGGAAGGAAATCCAAAAAAGAGGGGATATATGTGTGCATACAGCTGCTTCACTTTGCTGCACAGCGCAAACTAACACAACATTGTAAAGCAACTATACTCCAATTAAAATTAATTTAAAAAAAATCTAAGGGTACAGAATTGTTAATAGTAAGAGGATGAAATAAGATATATCATGAAAAGACTAATCAAAAGAAACCTATGGTAGCTTATTAATATTGAACAAAACAGACTTTGAGACAATAAAAATAGCTCATACTTACTAGGCACTTATAAGCCCTTTATAGGTATTATTTCATTTAATCTTCACAGTAACCAATGATAAGGCACTAATTGACAGAGGAGCAAACTGAGGCACAGAGAGTTTGTCATTTCTCAAAGAGGTAATACTAATAAGAGGAGGAGTTGGGATCAATAAAAATAAAAATCATTACATTATTAGAGTAGCTAACATTTACCAAGCATGACTGACTATACCTAGTAAAATGCAAAGTGCTCTCATGGGTTTTCTCAGGCATTGTCTCATTGATCTTTGCAGCAAGCCTGGGAGGTAGTGACTTTACAGATAGGGTAATGGGGGCACAGAGAGGTTCAGCAACTTGCCCTCAGTCACACAGCTAAGAAGAGTTGGAGCTGGATTTTCAAACTTAGACTCTTAACCATCACGCAGAGCATGGCAGAAAGCAGAATGCAGGCAGGACTCCGAGGAAGAGTGGTCTGGGAGGCCCCTAGTAAGACCAGGAATTGGAGCTTGGCTTTGAAAGGGAGAGGAGAGAGCAGGTCCCCCAACCTGAGGGAGTCGAGCAGCCCAAGGCTATTGCTGCTCACCACACGGAAAGAGCCTGAATTGGGGCTGGTGCAGTCAGAGGTGCTGAAGCAGCTGTGGGCAAGGTGTCAGCGCTCAGCCCAAGAGGCAAGATGCAGGGCGGGCACTGTGGTTGGGGGGGAAGACGAGAGCGGGGGCAAAGGGGGCCACAGAAAAGAGACCTGTGACTTCCTGTGCCTTCTCGGCAAGACGGCAACAATGCCAGATCCCCAGCAGATTAGGAACTCACCTCGTAACATCAGGGTCAGAGAAGAATTCCGAAGAGATGACCCGAGGTAGCCGGAATGAAGAGAAAGAACTCCGGCAAATCAACACAAAAGACACCTATCCAACAGAACATGAGCAAATGACATGAAGAGGCGGTTCTCATAAAATGCCTCTGTCTCCACTGCCACCACCCTGGTCCAGTCACCTCCTGCCTGGACCACTCGTTCGTATCAACGCCTCCCTGCTCTCCCCGCCCCTCGCCTCCACCCTCATCACCCCACAGCCCCTTTTCCACAAACAGCCTGAGGGATCCCGTGAGAACTAAGATCCTGTCCCTCCTCTGCTCAAAACCTTCCCACGGTGCCCACCTCACTCAGAGCAGACAAAGACCCCACAAGGCCCCACATAATCTGGGCCCACCACCTCTCTAACCTCACTCCCCGACTCTCTCCCTCAGGTCCTCCCCTCTGGTCACACAGGCCTCCTCACTGTTCCTCAGATGCACTCCTGCCTCAGGGCCTTTGCACTGGCTCTTCCCTCTGTCTGGAAGACTCTTCCCCCAGGTACCTGTATGGCCCCCTTCCTCACCTCCTTGAGGTCTTGGCACAGATGTCACTTTCTCCATCCATCACTCCTGGACCTTACTAACCCTGATTTTTTTTTTCCATAGTATTCATGTCATCTAAACAAGTATACACATTTCCTATTCATTCATTTGTTGTCTCTTTCTACCCCACCAGTAGAATGTCAGACCACAGAAGAAGGGGTTTGGGCAGTTTTTGTTCACTTTGTATCTCCAGCACCTACTATAATGCCTGACATATAATAGCTGCTCAATGGTTGGTGAATGAATGAACGGCTCCAAAAACCCTAGACAGTGTAGCACCCACTGTGGTTTCCCTCCTGGAGATAATCAGGAAGACTGAAAGAGATTTGTTACGGAAGTACTAGTCTCACGGTGTGATTCACTGTGCTTGGTGTTATCTTCTCCCCTCTCCCACCACCCACCCCACGTAAAGTTTCCTCCTGTGCCACCTAAAATCCTTTGGTGAGCTGTGAGCGGTACACATCCCACACTCTGGGAAACACACCACTCCCCAGTCATCCCCCTGCACCAAGAACTGATGCCGACACCTCCTTAGTGATGGACCACGGGCCATCCCCAGGGGCACCACACTCCTGACGGCCGAGGAGACAGAGGTAACAACCAAATGGCAAGGTCCTCACACTCTGTGTAGGTGACAGCTGCATCACCCATAGATAGACGTGGGAGGCACAGAAGACACTGGAGCCTATGCAGGGTCCCGAGGCTATACCCTGAGCAGAGATCCTGCAGAAGCATCCCTGACGCAACCCCTCTGCAGCTGCTGTCCCAGAAGATGGCTCCCAGGACGTGCCCAGTTTGGGCCCAGAATGTTTGATCTGGCTATCTACGGAGATGAGGGCGAGCGGTAGGTGGGAGGGGAGACAGGTCTGGGGGAAGGGGAGAGCCAAGCGTTTGCTTTGGGATATGGTGGGTAGAAGGTGCCTGTGAGACTTTCAAGCGGAGAAGTCAAGTGGGCAGGAGAACGAGACCAGGTTTAGGTGAGAGGTCCAGGCTGGAAGTCATCGGACAGAGACGGGGTCTAAAGCCATGGGAATGTCCACCTAGAAACTTCTAAGTGGATGTTCACAGCAGCAGTATTCATAACCTCCAGAAAGTGGAAACAACCCAAGCGCCCATCAACTGATGAACGGATAAGCAAAACACGGTATACCCACACAATGGAATATTATTCCGCCACAAAAAGGAATAAAGTGGTGATGTATACTACAACATGGATGAACCCTGAAAACAGTGTGCTAAGTGGAAGAAGCCAGACACAAAAAGCTACGTATTATATGATTCCACGCATATGAAATGCCCAGAGTAGGCAAATTCACAGAGATAGAAAGTAGATGAGTGCTTGCCAGGGGCTGCGGGAAGGAGGGGAAAGGGAAGTGGCTGTTCGTGGATCCAGAGTTTCTCTTGGGGGTGATGCAAATGTTCTAAAATTATTGTGGTGATGGTTGCACAACTTTGGAATATACTTTCAAAGGGGGGTGGGGCGTGGAATGGATGAGGCCACCGCAGGTGCAAATCTGGATAGAAAAATGGCCCATGGACTGAGCCCACCTACACTTGGAGGCCTGGAAGGTGAGGAATCAGCAAAGGAGACTGAAAGCAAGGGGTCAGAGAGGCAGGAGACAAAGGGAACAGGGGACTGGAGGGGAAGCTGCTCCTTTAGACAGATGTGCCCCTCCTGTTTGCCCCCTGCCGGCCTCAACCCACTTCCATTACATACCAGGCCCTTGTGGGTCCAGTCCGAGACCGAAGCTCCAAGGGACAGGCACTGGGTCTGTCTTGCTCACAACGGTGGCCCTGAGCCGTGCCAGCAGCTGGTGCGCGTGCCAGTAAGATCTGCACGTCACCAGGCAATAACTAAAAGGGTCCGTGACGGTGGGTCTCACCTCGGGCACTTGCCATTTGAGCCTCAGGGGCATCACCCCAAACCCAAATCATTTTCTGGGCAACGGTGATGGAAAACTCAGCAGAGCCTGCAAATGCCAACTGGCTACCCCAGACCTGGGCTGAAGGCTGGAACAGAACGTTATGGCTATTCTTAGGCAACGTTTCAAGGTCAGCTTTTGGGGGCTATTCCCAAAGAGACTTTCATTTTCGCCTCGTCCCCCTTCCCACCCAGGCTCCTCGACCCTGTTTGCCTACTCAGTTCAAAGTTCAGCTCAAACAATGGGGCTCGGAAGGTCACAGGGACATCTGCGAGGGCGTCAGAATCGGAGGGGGTGTGGGCAGGACTGAGGGTTCGGGCTCAGCTGCCCCAGGCTCATAGGATCATCTTTGAAAATCCACTGGAAAATGTGACAGAAAAAAGGAACTCAGGAGGGGTACGTAGAGTTCCCCTCAATCCCAGCTGTTTTCTGATGCAAACATTCCAGCTGTGGGTGCCAAAGGCCAGGACACTCTGAGCAATTCTGTTGGGTGGGGAGTGTGGCATGTCCCCACAGGAATCTCAGGCCCTGCTGGCAGGTGCCCCAGTGCTCTCTGAGCCCCGGATAAACACAGCTGGAGATGGAGGAAACGGGACGTGTAAACAGCCATTTGGTTTGGAGGAAAACCCACAGCTCCGCTTCCTCATTGTTTCCTGTGGGCAGTTATTCCTCCATCAATTGCAAGCGGGTTCTCTCTCTCTCTCTCTCTCTCTCTCTCTCTCTCCTGGGAAGCCACAGTCCAGGAATCTCACCGGGCCAGACTGTGGCCCCTGGGGCTGAGCAGGCCTCAGAAACACCTGGACTTCACATTGAGAGCTTAGAGTCCACCAGGACATACGGGTCCAGCCCCACTGGTTGTTAAAATACATTACGGTAACTGCCACCCCAAGCGGCCACTGGGATACCAGACTTTCCCAAGATCCAGAAACCAAAGTGTTCGTACCTAGGGAAGCTTGGCTGGGGTCTGGGGCTGTAGCTGGCGATTCTTCCAATGGGTCAGATATTCAAGGTTTTGAAACCCAGGAAAGGAGCAAACTGGCCACCAAGCCACAAAACACAAGGCCACCAACCTTCCCAGACCCCCACCTAGGGAACTGAGAAGGTCAGCATCCCCGACACCCCAGCACTTCGGCGGCTTAACTCTCCAAAGTGCTTCTCAACAGGCAGTGTAGCCTGCTGGTTAGGGCGCAGAACTCTAGAATCAGACTCTGCCCAGATTCCAATCATGGTTCCTCCCGCTTACCTAACGTGAGACCTTACACGGGCCACTTCCCTTGTCTGTGCCTCTGTGCCTCATCTCTAAAGTGGGGCTGATCACAGCGCCTACTTCATTGAGTTGCTGTAAGAGTTAAGTAAATAAATCTTTCATCATCATATCAACCCTATCAGTACTATTAATACAAAGGCTGTATTACAGACAGGGAAACTGAGGCCCAGGGAAGTGACTTTCCCAAGGTTAAGCAGCCAGTAAATGGCAGAGCTAGAATTCAAACCCAGTCAGCCTGTGACTGCAAAGCCTGGCTCCGATCCAGGGGTCGGCAAATTCTTTCTGTAAATGGCCGGACTGTAAATATTTCAGGCTTTGCTGGCCACAGCCGGTCTCGGTCACATATTCTTCTTTGCTTGTTTGGGGGGCTTTTTTAACAACCCTTAAAAAAATGTCAACACCATTCTTAGCTCACGGATTGTACAAAAACAGCCCACGGGCTGGATGTGGCACACAGGCCACAGTTTCGCCAACCCCTGCCCTAAACCGCTGCAGAATACTACCTCTTAAATGCCGGCAACTGATTCAAGTTTGGAAAACACACCAAACGAATCAACTGAAGCACATCTGCAGGTCCAGTGCAGTCCACAGGTTACCAATTCACAAGTTCCACCTGCAGCTTCTTCAGCACCATGATGAAGAGCTGAGCTACTTATGGCATTTCCAACACCTGTCTGGGGATCAAAGCAGCTGCAAGAACAACTGCAGATGGTTCTCTCAGCTCCCTGGGAGGCATCGACAGCAGCAGGCCAGAGGAGGTGCAGGGAGAGCTGGGTCCCACCACCCACGGATACGCACGTTAAAGGCCTGTGTTCACAGGCAGAGCTGATGGCCCCCGCGAGGGTCTTCCCACACACTGTCTCCAGCAGAAAGGCAAGTTCAAGAATCCCCTTTCCCCCCCCCCCCCCTTTCAGCTCATGGAGCAAAGATGCATGTGGCCCCAGTGTGCAGGTGCATGAATGAGGCACCACCAGCCAAATTAATCCACCAGCAGGGACCCCAGGAAACAGCTGTCAGACAGAAGGCCTTCAGGATGGAGCCTGGGCAGGCTCAGGCCGACGGCCACCATCTCCAAGGGCAGAAAAGCCTGGGCTGAAAGCAGTGGATGGCGGCAGAGCCATGCACCCAGCTGGAGATCTGCCTGGAAGCTGACTCGGAAGTTGAGGATCGAGACTTCTTGGGCCCTCCCACAGGCAGCACATCTTCCCCTGGTCCGCCTGACCAAGAGTAAGTCAAATGTGGCCGGGCGGAGAGGGAGACAGCAGGTGTGTCGATGGCTCTGGTTTATGCCCCCTGCATCTGCACCCGCACCCCTCTTCCACCAAGAGCCCAGATTTGGGTGAGGGGGTCCCTCTCTCTCCATCACTGGACTTTTGGCCTGTGGGATCCAGTGACTGGTGGGAGCGCATGACACAAGTCTGTGCCAATCAGAGCTGGCTTGCTCAGGGTTGATTGGTTCAGGGTGGAGCACCTGACTGTGGTCTCAGCCAATCAGAACACGACACTGCCCTGCTCACTGTCATTGGACCATATCTTAGCCAATCAAAGCACAACACTACCCAGTTCGCAGTGATTGGGTCGGGGTAGAGCGCAAGTCCAAGCATATGAGAGGAGGGCAAACAGCACAAGCAAAGGCTTCCTGTAATTGGTTCAAATTAGAGCACATGACTCAGGCCCAAAGCATTCCTAATATTGCATTCTCCTGGCCACAGATGACCAAAGCCTGAGTGACTTTCAGGACTTTTGTCAGAGCTACTGGAAGAGAGGCTCACTCTTTCCCATTGTCTTTGAACTTGAGAGGGTGCAAAGCCACAGTAACTACAGCCATCTGCTACCATGCTGAAAATAAGAGCTGAAAGGTGGGAAGCGGAATTGAACCAGGGAGAAAGAGGCAGGGTCCTGGCCTGGATGCAGCCTGGCCCAAAACCGATGCTGCCCCTAAACTTCTCAGCTACCTGAACTAACAAGTTTTAATTTTTTTTGATTAAGCCAGGCAAAGCTGAATCTTCTGTCGCTTCAAAATAGGGGAAAGGAACAGGGGGAACGTCTCACCTTGAGGAGCAGAGGGTACTTGCAGATTCTCTGAATAGGAGATAACAGGTAGCCCTCCAGAGGGATGTCTGTGGTCTTCCGGCCTCCCAGGAGCATGCAGCTCTGAAAAGGGACAGGAGACCTTCGTTAGAACTCACCAAGGACAGCAAAGGAATTTGGCCACCCTCAAATAATCATGGGAAGCACTCTCAAAATGCAGCTACAATCACTTTGGAAGCAACTTAACAATACCTAGGGGAGGAAGAAATGTGTATATTCTACAACCCAGCCCAAAGCCTATATCAGAGGCTGGCAAACTATTGCCCGTGGGCCAAATCCTGCCTACTCCCTGTTTTGGCAATTAAATTTTTACTGGAACACAGCCATACCCATTTGTTTACATAACGTCCATGGCTGCATCTGAGGGCTGAGTAGTTGTAACAAAGACCTTATAGTTGCAAAACCTAAAATATTTACTATCTGGCCTTTTACAGAAAAGTCTGCCAACCCTCATTCTACAGAAACTCACACACGTGCACAGGACACAGGAACATGGACACTCAAAACTGCCTTGCTTGAAGCAGCAAAAAGTGGAAAGCAACCTAAATATCCATCAACTGGAGAATGAAAAACGTCTGCAGCACATTTCCACACCACGCAGTGGTGAAAATGGGAGAACGAAAGCTATGTACAGCAATGTGGGTGAACCTCGAAAACATGCTCTTGTGCACAAAAGGAAAACAAAAGGGTACGTATGGTATGAACCCATTTACATCAAGCTTTTAATGACACACAAAACAAAACTAGGCATTGTTTATGGAGAACCTATCCGTAGTGAAGTAGAAAGTCATGCACGGGAAAGAAGTGTACCAAGTTACATGTCTGTGGTCTCCCACCACGCCCCTCACAGTCCTGGGTCCCTAGGGCTCACTGTGTGCCCAATGTATGAATGAATGAAGGGACAGACTAATGAATGGATGAACAAGCTGCCAGCAATGAAGGGGTCTCAGCCTTCCGCCTCAACGCCGTGCTAGCAGAATGGAAATGGAACGGGACTCTTGGGAAAATGGATTCCCATCCAATCATTTATTCATTCATTCATCCTCCAAATACACACTGTATGCTTACTATGTGCCGGGCACAGTTCCAAGCACTGGGGAACTGCCCAAAAAAGCAGACGATTTCCCTGCTTATAGTCAAGGCAAAGTAAGACCAGAGAACATTTACCGTGTGCTTACCAGGCCTAAGGCTCTGTGCCTTGTGTTTCACCCATAGGTAAAGTTCATCCTCACAGCCCTAGAATAAGCAAGATCCCTATTCCAGATGGGCAAATTGGCACTCAGAGGCCAGAAGCACTGGCCCAAGTCTCAGAGCTAAGTCCTCTGCCTCTCGGGGATCTTTGGGGACCCTCTCCTTACAGAAATAGTCCCAGGGACCCTGGGTCCCTGCTCTAGCAGGAGCTGCATGGCTCCCAGCCCCACATCCAGCCCTGGCACAGACGGGGGATCAGGGCTGCAGCAGCTGGGATGTGCCAGGTCCCACACTGCTCACACTCAGGCCTTTGTCCTCCAAGCCAGCGCTCCCCACAAGCTGCCCTGATGATGTCAGCTCCAGGCAGAGAGAGGGAGCCTGGGAGTGGGGTGTGCTTTCCAGACGCCCCCAGGGCTTGGCTGGAGAAAGGCCTGTCTCTTTGTCCAGGATCAAGAAGTTTTCACAGGACTGTTGCAGCCACCAATTCCTCTTCACCCCAAACACCCTAGATTTTCATTTAAAAAGACAAAAAAAAAAAAAAAAAAGCAAGCACACACAGAGCTATTCACTATTCTAATAATATTATGCCCCAGGCACTATGGGAAGAACTTTTGAGAATCCTCTCTTTAAACCATCCTAATTTCACAGAATTGATTCAGGTGAGGTGTCATCCTCACCCTCTTCCCAACCTCCTAATGGCAGCCATGCCCCTGGGTCGTCCTTTCCATCCACACTCTTTCCCCGCTGACCTCATCCAGACCCATCACTTTCACCACTTTAACCATCCTTTACGCAGAAACTACTCAGCTTTCTATCTGCAGCCTGGCCCCTCCCTTCCCAAAACCCGAGACTCACATCTCTGATTCTAGGCCCAAATCCCCACCTGGACATCTAACAGGCATCCTTAAACCTCACACATCCAAAAGGGAATTTTTTTTTTTTTGGCCGTGCCCCGCAGCTTGCGAAATCTTAGTTCCCCAACCAGGGATCGAACCCGGCCTCGGCAGTGAAAGCGCTGACTCCTAACCACCGGACCACCAGGGAATTCCACAAAAGGGAATTTTTTAAGTTACCTCTCCTACCTGCTCCTACCCAACCTTCACCATTTCAGGAAATTGTACCTCCATTCTTCCAGTTGTTTGGGCCCTAAGCCCTGGAGACATCTTTGATTCTTCCCATTCGTTAATACCCCAAAGCCAACCACACGGCACATCGTGTCAGCTGGACCTCTCCAGCCACCTCTCCAAGCGCTACCGCCCCACCCTCACCACCGTCATCTCCCGCATGGACCACTGCAGCAGCCCCAGAGTGGGTTGAATAGTGTCCCCCAAAATGCCATGTCCACTCGGAAACTCAGAATGTGACCTTATTTGGAAATAAGGTCTTTACAGATATAATTAGTCCAATTAAGATGAGGTCATTCTCATTCTGGATTAGGGTGGGCCTGAAATCAACAGGCTCCATGTCCTTATAAGAGGAGGACAGGACACAGAGAAGGCAGCTGTGTGAAGAGGGAGGCGGAGACTGGAGTTCTGGTTCCACAAGGCAAGAAACACGTGAGGCCACCCGAAGCTGGAAGAGGAAAGGCAGGAGCCTTCCCCGGAGCCTTCGGAGGAAGCAGAACCCTGCTGACACCTTGATCTCAGACTTCGGGCCTCAGAACTGTGAGAGAATAAATTTTGTTTTAAGCCACCCAGTTTGTGGTCATTGTCACAGCAGCCCTAGGAAACTCACACAAGCCTCCACCCTGGTCTCCTTGCTCCTACCCTCACACGGCCAAGGGGAGCCGCTCAAAATGCAAATTGGTTCACATCATTCCTCTGCTCGAAACCATCCCACAGTTTGCCATCCCACTCAGACTAAAATTGAATACTCTGTTGAAAGTACTGCCACATGCTCCAACCTGGACGAACCTCACAGACATTATGTTGAGCAAAAGAAGGCAAACACAAAAGCCTCCTGTGTGATTCCATTCGTGAAACATTCTAGAACAGGCAAACCTAACCTTTAGTGAGAGAAATCGGCATAGAGGTTACCTCTGGCTGCACAGAGGGGCATGCCTGGGAAAGGGCACAGGGAACCTTCTGGAGTGAACCTTCTGGAGTGGAGTGTTCTAAATCTTGATCTCAGGGGGTGGTTCCATGGGAGCACACATATGCGAATACTCATTATGCTGTGAGTACACTCACCACAAGTGTGCTACGCGGCAATAACAAAGCTTTCTAAAACTCTCAGATCCGTCCCATTGTCTAAATGCTCCTTCATTATCTGGCCTCTTTCAATCTTTCTGAACCCATGTCCTTCTACTTTTCCTCTCATACTCTCCAATCCAGCCACCCTGGCCTTCTTGCTATTCCTCAAACACAGTAGGACCTCAGGACCTTTGCACTCACAGGTCCTCTACCTAGAATGCTTTCCCTCCAGATACTCCTCGCCTCTCTCACTTAACTTTATCCAGGTCTCTGCTTGAATGTCACCTGAGACACTGTGTTCCCAAAGAGCCATCTAAAACAGCAGCCACCACCCAAACTTGCTCAAACCTCCTGCCATCCTTAACTCGCTTTATTGCCTGCAGAGAACTAAATGCCATGAGACATGCCATGGAAGTCCCCCCTACGAGAATGGCCACCCCATGAGAGCAGGGACTTTTCTTGCCTTGGTCACTGTTATATCGCCAGTACTTAGAATGATCCCTACCACTTGGTAGGTGCTCAAAACAAAGCTGTTGAATGAATACATGAATCAATTATCCCCATTTTATAGACAAGAAATTGAGGCACAGAAAGACAAAGTCCCCGCCCCATCTCTCTGTAGTGTACAGTACCTCATGAATGGAAAGCCAGATTGGGTCTGTTCCCAATGCCTTAACATCCCATAATAGACTCGAGACGGCTCTTCTGCAGGTGGCCAGAAGCTGGGAGATGCCAGCAAGGAGGGAGACAGATGGCGTGTGTGCTGGCACCCCACACCTCCTCCCCCTGCCCAATCTGGCCCAGCCCAGCTGCTGCCAGGAAAAGGGTAGCCTGGCCTACCAGGAAGACTTCAGGAGAGAGAGGAAGGAAAAAAGAAGAAGTGAAGCGCTTCCTTCCCGCACCCCTGCAAACACCTCCTGGGCATCTTCCTGCCTCCCAAGACATAGTCGAGTCCAGACAGTGGGACTCAGGGAGCCCAAGCCTGGGCAGCAGGACCACTGCAGAGCGGTGCTGCCTCAAAGTCCCGGGCCAACCACAGAGACGTGGCCACGTGTGTGACCTTACACTACCTGACTTATCTTTGTTTTGTGCCCAGACTCTTACGACTATAAGTGAAAAACCAGAAGTGTAAAGATGCAGATACCAACAACAAAATGCACCAGTCCTGAACACCTAAGACGCTTGAGACAAAGGTGGCGATCAGCTGGCCAAGCTCCCCTGCCTCAGATGCTCACTGGAAGTGGGCCAAGCAACACGAACTCACTGGTGAAGGAAACACACCTTCTGAATCAAGATCCTGGAAGCATTTTCTTGGAGATTGTGCATTAGGGAGAAGTGCAATTAAGAATTGCACTATACACC